>NC_142611.1:32657393-32960423 GCF_059453375.1 Lepisosteus platostomus | reverse complement strand
TTTTGATTTAAATCGCAAACGCGTGTTTAATTATATGTGTTTTGTTAATCATAATCAGACTAATGAACATAAATCGATACAGTATCTTTGTCTTCTAAGTATCTTAATAAACTTTCAGCATAGCTTTCTACCCGTTTAGATTCATTTTTCTTGGGATTTTGGGATCAAACGTGGAAGGATTAGATTGTAATCGTTTTTATTTTTCAAATACGTTTTAGAAAAGTGTAATCTATACCTGCCCAGACTGTACGCCTTCCTAAACCCCACCCTGACCACTTTCACTCCTGTCCTGCTCTTACCCGCGCACCCCAGCCGGGCGCTCTTCGGCCTCTGCCCGGGACGAATGTATATTTTGATATTTACACCCGGCGCGGCACCGAGGGAGCGTCTGCATTTATAACTTAGTTTTTAAAATTAGTCAAGCAATATTAAGCATCTCCTTTTACTTTTAAGTCCCTTAAATACATTGAGCACAGCTTTCGCACCACTTAAGATTACTTTTTGATACCATCCTTACACAAAGCAGAAACTTCTTGTATTTTCCGATGACATACAGTACAAGTGGAAAGATTACAGATTTTAATCGTCTTTAATTTTGTTACGTTATATGTTTTAGGAACACCACAAAACTATTCTCGATTGTATTTCTGAATGTTATGTTACACCTACAGTAGTTCACTGCTTTAAATACATCGTATTAAGAAAGTTAGGTGTAGCACTTTTGATCTTTAGATCTGAACCAGGGAAAATCTGATCATGTTTCTCTATAACAATAATATAAAACTTTATTTTACATATCACCTTTAAAAGTGGCATCTCAAAGCAATACAGTAGATGGAAAAACAGTTAAAAGGGACCAAAGTAAATACCAGACAAACGCAAACGCGTTTTTAATAAAATGCTTTTATTCATTCAGCAGAGAGAGAGGGAGACATCCAGCAGAGAGAGACACACACACCGGTTTTCATTGACAAAAAGTAATGTTTTGTTTGTGGACAGACTGTCCACAAATGTGAGACTGTCTTTCTCAGACTCACATTCCAGAATGTCCCCCACCCCGGTCAACAATCCTAGGATGAACATGAAACAGCCTGTTAATAAAATTGTTACAATTTTGTTCGGTCAGTTCTTCCTCCCAGAATTTATAGATCGCATCGATCAGTTCCTGCTTTGTGACGGGCTTAGCAGTTTTCCGAACGTATTCTTTCAACGAATGCCAAACCATATCTATCGGATTTAGATCTGGGGATTCGGCTGGAGTTTTCACCCAGTTCACTCCTTCTGCTATAAGCCTCGCCCGTGCTGCTGTGTGTTTCGGATCGTTGTCTTGAAAGAGACGGTGCCTTGATCCAAACTGCTCCCTGATATATGGGGCGGCATGCTGTGTGACCACGACTTCCTCGAAGAATTCACGGTCCATAATTCCTTATTATGTGGTCCCGGGCCTCTTCTAGATATACCCCCCCAGACGTGAACCTTCAGTGGATGTTTGGGCTTTGGCTTGTCCACATATCTCCCCTTTTTGCAAAATGCCATTGTTGTTCCAGAGCCACTGTTGTTTCGTCGGTGAAAAGTACATCCTGAAATGCCTCCCCCTGTTCAATCCATTGGAGCGCTTGTTTGAGTCTTTCCTCTTTGTTTTTTAGCCTTATCATGGGGCATGTGTTGGTTTTTCTGTATCTCCATCCAAGCCTCCTGTGTACTCTTCTTATCGATGTCGGGCTAACGGTCGCACCGAGGTCAGCCCATAGCCGTCTTTGGACTTGCATTGCCAGTAGCTCATCATTTTCATCAGTCAGTTTGTAGATAGCTCGCACAATAGGACTTGAAAAAAAAGAGATCAAAAGTTAGTTTTAAAAATAATGTGCGTAGTTGTATTTACATGCAAGAAAGGTATTTTTAGAAATTTATTTACCTTTGAATCGTCCTCGGTTTAGATTCTCTTTGCCTCCTCTCCCCTTTATAATGCCGTCTCACTGTGCTTTCAGAAACGAAGATGTCCATCGAAGCCAACTGCTGTACAATGTCCCGTGTTGACTTCCCGTTTCTTTTCATCTTCATTATTTGGTGTGAGAGAGTCTTCGTGATTTTGGCCATTGTCCGTCTCCTTACCAAAGCGATACAGTGGTGCAGCTTGAATTCTGTACCTATATACTGTATGGTATGGTACAGATAAAACTCACACCATACATACCGATGAGCTAATACCAGGGAAAGACCAGGAAATGTGTCTGATGCATTAGCGAGTTAAAACAATAGGGTCGAAAACCTGGGCGTAACACCATTTCCTTTTTCTGATCACTCGCTTTCTGTATACACGTCTCACCTGTCCTGTTCTTTGTTTTCCTGGTTTGCTGATTATGCCTGCTGCGGTCCACTCCTACCCTCACACCTAAAGTAGACTATTTTAAATTTTTTGGCGCAGTTCATTGTGCAATTAACCCTTGTATGTGCTGTCCGCGCTCAAAATGCAATTAAAAAAAAGTCAAAAACCGCGCTCAAAATGCAATTTAGAGCATTCTGGCAAGAGGAGACACCCAAATCAATAATGTAACATGCCACTGTTTGTGCATGAACAGGGTTTTACTGCTATTCCCTTTGATACCCGATTAAAAAAAATAAAAAATGTTTTGAATCCCCGGTGGAACCGGGCATCCATATGAATCAAGTAACAGGTTTATTCCATGCTGAAAAAAAGAAGAAAGAAAACACATTCCATAAGAATTGACTGAGCTCCGCTCTGTACCACGCAATGATCCCCCCAGAGTCTCTGCCCTGGGTTATTTGGGTTTTTTGACAGAGGGTAAAAAACTCTCTCTCTCGCTTGACCTCCCCCTCCCTGTGTATTGTCTGTTTTTTTGTTAACAAGGCTCGCCAGCTAATGTGAATCGAAACCTGTCTTTCTAGCTTTTAAAGTCGTGCGATGTGTAAGCCACAATTTAAATAGAGAAAAAAGAGCTGACTGACAAGATTTAAGATGTGGCTGTCAATGTTGGATTAAAAAAAACACATTGCCCGACGTTTGTTGCATTGCTTGAAAAATAACTTTATTTCGAGAGACTGGATAAGTACTTCAAGTGTTTTTTTTTAACTTCATGAAAAACAACTAATAATTTAACTATATGTGCAAATGTTTTATGATATGTCGCTGTTGTGAATGTCTGTGGACATGTGCTGGCTGGACAGGAGGCTCTACTATACACAGAGAGGGGCGGGAGGAGGGGACAAGCCGATACATACTCTTAGAGTTTGATTAATAGGGAATATAATACAAAAATATAGTACTAAAAATAAGATATACTCTACAGACATTCACAACGGCGACTGTCAGAAGATAGGACACAGCGGCTCAGGCACCCGCTGAATGGAAAAGGGGCACTTTAATGTTCTGTATGGCTAATACTAAAGCCAATACTTTAATATTCTTTTCTGTATGTTTAACAATAGTGGGTACTGGCCTAATTCATTCCTGCTCCCGTTGTTAGGTGTTAATGTGTTGTTAAGTGTGAATTTGTACCTGTTTCCCTGAGGTCTGGCTTTTTTTCTGGAAAACCATAACTCTGGTCTTGTCCAGATTGACTGTTGGCGCCCAGGTCTGACAGTGCTGCTCCAGCAGTGCCAGGTTCTGGCGCAGCCTCTGTTCTTTGGGCGACAGCAGGACCAGGTCGTCTGCATAGAGCAGGAACTCGATTTCCATAATTAATGCAGATCAGTAAATCAAGGGACAAAACAACTATTGCGCCCGGGTCCTCAATAGGCTTTGACGTGCTAATGCGTTGGTTTAACAGTCCGGGTGTGCCAAGCCTGTAATGTCTCCCGACTTCGGCAAAAGGCACCCGCCTTTCATTGGAAGACAATGAACACATTCTAGCCGTACATGTGAATATAGCATAAATACACCAAGGGATTGGGTGAGTTCCCATGACAAGAAAAACTGCAAACCTGCACTACAGCGACCACAGTACAGTATGGAGACCAAGACCTTTTACGGGAAGAGACGGGGTGCTTCTGCCGCCCCAGCTTCCAAAGAGCGAAGGGTAAGCAAATACAGCAGACTTCATCTGAAATACGCAATTACAGCGCATATTACAAGGTATTATTGCCATTTTGAATTTTAAATTCAATTATAATTATTTGTTTGTAGCCTGTTCTTCAAAAAAACACCGCACGGGCGAAACGATCTTCGAAATCTACCACCAGGACAGTAAAAAAGAAAGCGGTAAGACGGAAAAAAAGAAAAGTTTATTTTGACGTCTGTTCCGCGACTGATGAATACTACTGTGTGACTTTATTTTTTACATGAATTATGTTATTTTGCCACAGGCTGTGGGTCTCTGCTCTCGGCCACTGGCCAGGGTGCCAACCTGTAGAAGCACCACCTGTGTGGAGACTTTTCGGCAGCGGCGGGAGCAGTATGACGCATTACTGGGGAGGATTGGGAGGCTAGAGACACTCCTGAAAATGCAGAGGAAGGAGACAGTATGTTCCAGCAGTCAAACAGTTGAGCGGCTGTCTCCCGATAAGTGCCTCTCCCCGCCGCGCAGGTTGCAATGCCTGGCTGAAGCTCTGCCCCCCGCAGAGCACACACCACCTTAGGACACTCCATCCCGGCCTCTCCGCTCACCACCGCGCAGGAATTTGTTGATGCTGTCCCCGCCGTCTATCTCCCTCCAGGAAGCACCGTTTACAGAGTGGAATTCACAGACGCCAGTGGGACGAATAATTCTCCCAGATATCCAACTGTTACCCATCACTCAAGAGATGGACGGGGGGTTGTACTTGTAGTGCATTGGCATAGACGGGAAAGCAAGAGCCGACCACTACGCCGCCCTCGTGTTTCGAAATCTTGTGACTTTTGAAATTTACTGGGGGTGGACAACGTCTGTAAATTTCGATGGGTCCAGAGGCAAAAGTGCCTTGCCTTGCAATCTCCGGGAAAGCATTAGTAGCATGGTGAATCGGAGATTCTCAACCCTTACTTCGTGCGACTGGAAAAGAATTCGTGATCGGATCAACGAAATGCTTCGTAAAAGGAGGCGCTCTTTTCCTCTTGTCTAACAGTCTGTCCACAAACAAAACATTCCTGTTAGACAAGAGGAATTGAAAAAAAACAATTACTTTTGTCAATGAAAACCGTTGTGTGTGTCTCTCTCTGCTGGATGTCTCCCTCTCTCTCTGCTGAATGAATAAAAGCATTTTATTAAAAACGCGTTTGCGTTTGTCTGGTATTTACTTTGGTCCCTTTTAACTGTTTATCCATCTACTGTATTGCTTTGAGATGCCACTTTTAAAGGTGATATGTAAAATAAAGTTTTTTATTATTGTTATAGAGAAACAAGATCAGATTTTCCCTGGTTCAGAAAAAAAGATCTAAAGTGCTACACCTAACTTTCTTATTTCGATGTATTAAAAGCAGTGAACTACTGTAGGTGTAACATACAATATAATTATATCTTATTAATTTTTTTAGATACGCGATTCTTTTAATACAGTCTTTGCTGTGCTCTTGAGGGTCCTTGTGATATTTCGAGCTCTGGTTAAATGATAAGTGACGCAGTTTAAAGTGTTGCAGTTTCAAAGTCAAAAACCGCACTCAAAATGCAATTTAGAGCTTTCTGGCAAGAGGAGACACCCAAATTAATAATGTAACATGCCACTGTTTGTGCATGAACAAAGTTATACTGAGATTTCCTTAGATACGTGATTTAAAAAAAAAAAAAAAAATTTGAATCCCCGGCGGAACACATTCCATAAGAATCAGCGCTTTTACACTATATATCGCCTTTAAAGGTGGCTTCTCAAAACGCTTTACAGGATAAAAACAACAAGAACAGCAACAACAGCAATATTGTATTTCATTGCACTTTGAAAACCAAGTAATAACTTAACTATACGTGCAAACGTTTCATATGTTGCTGTTGTGAATGCCTGTGGAGTGTATCTTATTTGCCTTACATCCTGGTTATCTCGCTCGCCTCCCCCCTCTCTCCCTCAATTCAATTCAATTCAATTCAAGGTGTTTTATTAGCATGACAGATGGGTACAATCAGTGTTGGGTATTTACTTTGCTTTGAGATTCCACTTTTAAAGGTGATATATAAAATTTTAACTAAAATAAATTGATATCTTTGTCTTCTAAGTATCTTAATAAACTTTCAGCATAGCTTTCTCCCCGTTTAGATTTATTTTTCTTAACTAGTATACTTTAGATCTTTTTTTCTGAACCGGGGAAAATCTGATCATGTTTCTCTATAACAATAGTAAAAAAACATTATTTTACAGATCACCTTTATGTGATATCACCTTAAGGATGCGCAAAGAAATTTAAAATAGTCTTCTTTAGGAGTGGATCGCAGCAGGCATAATCGGCAAATTAGGAAAACAAAGAACAGGACAGGCGAGACGTTTATCCAGAGAGCGAGTGATCAGAAAAATGAACAGCTGTTACACCCAGGTTTTACGCTCTCTGTTGAATGAATGAAAGCATTTTTTAAAAACGCGTTTGCTTTTATCTGGGTATTTACTTTGTAATCTGTGGTTTACATCTACTGTATTGTTTTGAGATGCCACTTTTAAAGGTGATACTGTATGTAAAAAAAAGTTTTTTATTATTGTTATAGAGAAACATTTTCCCTGGTTCAGAAAAAAGACGATTAAAATCTGTAATCTTTCCACTTGTATGTCATCGTACTGCTTTGTGTAAGGATGGTGTCAAAAAGTAAAAGTGGTGAGAAAGCTGTGCTCCTCAAAGCGCTTTACAGGATAAAAACAATAACAACAATAGTGGCTGGGCAAATGATTTTTTTTTATAGAAATACAAAATGAGATACTGTATAATGATGTGCATGAACAAAGTTATACTTCTATTTTCCTTACATACGTGATTAAAAAAAATAATTTTTTTGAATCCCCAGTGGAACACATTCCATAAGAATCAGCGCTTTTATATATCGCCTTTAAACACGCGTTTACGATTTAATTTAATCAAAACGCGATTCAAATCAATATAAATGTTTATTTTGTAACGCATAGGTGACTATTCATTGTTATTAAAAAGACTTAAATCTGATCATGTTGTGATATTTAGAAATATAAATTTGTTTGGTGCGAGTGAGGTTTTATTTAATCTCTGACCAAGGGAAACGTTTCATTTTTTCAAAGAAATGTTTGTTTAAAAAAAAGTCATGGCTCCAGTGGGATTCGATCACAGACCGTGTGACATGGGAGTCAGGAACCTAACCCACAGCGCCACCGGCAAGGTCACATGTAGAGTGCTGAAAAAGCACTACAGAAACATTATCGACAGACAATGTACAGCGTGTACTATTATTGTGTTGCGGTACATGAATATAATTATATCGTTATTAATTTCTTTAGATATGCGATTCCATATTATATTCCCTTTTAATCAAATTCTAAAAGTATGCTTGTTGACTCCGGTATGTCTTTAGTTATAGACTTCGATGCTTAAAATGTTTAGGGAGAAATGGAATACTGGTGTGTATTTTTTCTTTAAAGTACCAAGACCAGCCATATACTGTATGTTTATGTTCCAAAATTAATATCGTTTATGGCCTTCACACGCGTTACAGTATGCTCCTATTCTTTTTATCCTCAGCTACTAAGATTTCCCTTCAGTGGTAAAATTCCATATGAATATTCAATACTACAATGGGCACAGTAAAGACGTTTACTGTAAATCTTTCTACGACAGACCAACGGACCACGAGTGCCCCTGTCGGTCAACCAATCACGTACCGCAGTACCGCGCGTCATCTTGCGTCACAATGCGCGACGCCGTAGCCAATTACCTCCGGTACGTGTCTGTACCGCGCACTTTGAATGGCTGCATCTGTACATTACTCTATAGCACACTGTTGAACAGTGAAGTGAGACAAGCATGACAGTAGTGCTCCAGTATCCCATAACAGAGAAACCGACACCCCAATAACAGTACATTTTAGGTTTAACCCCTTCTACGCACTGGACTGGGACAGACTTAGGGAGGCTACAAGGGATTTACAGGATCTAATCTTTAGGTAAATAAATCTCACAAGACTGTTTATTCTCTACAGACAATGCTCTTAGCTGGGTGATAACTTTTCACTGTTCTTTCCTGTCAGTTGAACCACAGGGCAGGTCCCTGCTTCCTTCATCCTGCATGCTCCTTCTGCAGTATCTGGTTTCAAACCATTCCCTTGTTAGGGGAGTCCCTGATCCGTCTTTATCCCACTCGTACCAAGTGTCATCCCAATCAGACCCCCATCTCCATATGGCCACTGAAGGAATTGATCCCAATTATTTTCATTTCCTGCCTGTCTGTTCCCCTATGGGAGATCAGGATATAATTTAGTTGACTGTTGTAACACATTAACTAGTGCAGTGCGACCAGGAACTAATTCTTCCTTTAGTTTCTGATTCTCCTGCACTGCCTCTTTTCGCTTTTGTTCAAACTCTTCGTAGCATATAAAGTATCTTTTCTTTTATTTATTTCTTTCTGTTTTTTTTTTCTCCTGTAAACACTTTTTAGTAATCACATTCCAATTTCTCTTCCTTTTTTTCTCTCATGTATCTGCCACCACTGGTGCCGCCGCGCACCAGGGTGGCAGCTACATCCTTGTGCTTTTGCCAATACTCATATGCTTTCTTTACAGGTATCTTCACCCCAAACTCTTTCTGACAAACTCAGCTTCTTGTATTTTTCCTCCTTTTCCGTCAACTTATACTTTTCCGATATATAAACGGACCCTTCCACTACTTTCTCGAACCACCAGTTAGCACACATGTTCGGTTTCATTAAGAGTTACTTTATCATGTGTGAGGTTACAGCTCATACAGTAGGGGGATGCTTTCACTTGGAAATCCTGTGCATTCCTGCACTTATTAAACTAAGGGCATCTGTTACCTCCAGATCTAAATGCGTCTCAGAGTCTTTAGAAAGGACTTACACAGCACTGTTCACAGGCAAGAAACGAGACCTCATGGATCAGTAATTCACCATCCCCAGAACGCCAGCATCACTGTTTTTGCCCCAGGGTGGCTCAAATCAGAGCTATTCCCGGATCTCAACGTCCTTTAAATCCTGCTACTTAGTGCTTTGCTCTTTTATTATGAAGTGTATTTATGTTAGTGTTGTGTGTGTACAGTATATGTTCACAAACAAGAAATACACCAGAAACATACATCTATATCTACGTCTCTGCTACTCCCTTTAAACGGAGGAAAACACGAAAAACATACATGTTTCATCTATGTCTTTCCTGTTCCCTTTAAAACAAAAAACCACGCCACGCCAATCTGTGCACGATCAAGGCGTAGCTACTCTCAGGACCCAATCCTGGATAATACGTGCATTCAAAGCACCACTCAAGCTTCAGAACCCCGGGCGCAATAAAGGCCCACACCGGTCCTGAGCCTCACGGTAAAGGTCCAAACCTGTTCAAAAACTCCACATGCAATTAAGGCATACACCCAACACCAGTTTCGAACACCTGTACATAATATCGCGGATCACCGCCTGCCAGACCAAATTCTGGACTTACAGCCCACCACCCATTACATACAATACTTTAATGTTCACTTGTTCCTGAATTATTGTAATTGTGAAGATTCAGTTTTAGATTTTCAAGCCAAAGACTGAAAATTCTAGTTTGATATTGGCATTGAGAACATATCTATAGAAAGAAAACTTTGTGAAAGACATCCTTGTACTTCTTCTCTACATACTTTGGATAACTATCTTATCATAGAAGTAAAGAATTTGTCTATTGGCACATTTGAACTTATGCTCTGCGTCTAATGTTATTAAGAGTCCACCAAGAGTCCATCCCTTGAGCAGCAGTTTCCTTTGAGAGTAAATGTCTTCAATTGAATCTACATTGATTTAAACTAAGGTATTTTTACCTTCACATTCTCCAATGCAACCACTTACTTGTCCATAAAGAGGACATTACCATATCTATTTATCTTTATTTTTGAAAGAAAAAAATGTCACCTACCCACTGCCAGATTTGTGAATCTTAAAGTAAATATTGGATTCATTTGAGGTAACATATTCTGTAATATAATAATGTTTAATCCAGTACTGGGCTTCACAGGAAAATACTGTAATATACTGGGAATATTGAGATACCTTTCATATTTTAAAATTGTTTACATGTTTTGCTATTGATTTGTTTAACTAAACTAACAAATTTAATTTAACTAATGAATGCTGGATTATGAAAATATGCTAACCTTGTGACAATTCATTTTTGTTAAATTGTGATTTCACTCTTATTTTATCAAAGACCATTTAACATGTCTGTTTTATCTTTTATCTAACAAAAAGAAAGGAAGTTGCATTTTTAATATCCAAAGAGGACATAGATGTAAGCTTCAAGGCTAGCCCAAAGTAAGTGCATACTGCAGGTTGTACATATTGTTTAATTGTTCCCTAAAACCAAATCAATAATGGAAGAAAAAAATAAATTGTTACAGCTTTACATCAGAGTCTGAAAGAGAGAAGGATGAGTGGATTGAAGCAGTCCAGGAATTGATAGTTGAAACAATCTCATATTATGAAGTAGCTGAGAAGATTTGGTTCAATGAATCCAACAGAAGCTGTGCAGATTGCCATGCACCACAGCCGGAGTGGGCATCAATCAATCTGGGAGCTGTCATTTGTAAAAAAATGTGCAGGTAATAAAGACTCAACTCTTTCACTGCTTTCTGACTTTGTTTCTCTTTTTGTCTTTATGTTACTATGAGCAAAGCGCAAACACCATTGAGACCATGATTTTCCATGAATCCAGTAGGAAAATTGTAGGAAAAATTCAATACTTTTTTATTTTTTAAATGAATGTATTCATTTATTTAATTAATAAATAAACTAGTTGTTGTAATATTGGCAATGCTATGCTACCTAAACTAAAAAGTACCTAGATTATTTTTTATTCCATATAATGTAGATTTTTTTATGAAAAAAGGAACAATGACTAAAATGGTAGTGAATGTATATATTTAAACATAACAAAGAAAATGTCATAAAAGCAAGTCATAAAAGTAAAAAGCTTTATTGTGAAGGAATAATAATGAAAAGAGCTGTATACATACAACCAAAATTAGGGAGTTTGTCAATTAAATGACTGGCATTCCAAGGTTTTCCACTTAGCAAATGGTCAGATATCCAACATTTTCAGACCATAAAATAATGCAATGGGGTTTATGGTGTTCTCATCTCCTTTAACTAGGAATGTTTCCCTTTAAATTAAAGATATAATTTGAAATAACACAAGAAAAATATATTTTCAGAGCCAAAGTCCATAGAAGTTCAGGTGCACAATATTTCAAAATTTTCTAATGATTGACAGCACAGGAGAATTAAATTTACATACTTCACAATACACTTATCAGAATGCAAAGGTTTCACTAGAAGTTAATGTAGTAGTATCAGTTTAGCCCATGATAGGGATAGGTGGTATCAGTGTCATTAATGACTAATAGTGTCAGAATTTGGAATTATTACAACAAAATACTATCCACATTTGTAAAGTTGGTTAGATAGTTTTTTTTTGTATTTAAATAAGAACAATTGATCAAATGGACTAATCTCTTCTTCAAATAATAATATAGAGAAAATTCCTTCTAACATTTTTAATGTCGTTAGACACAAATAATTATTCGGGAAGACTAACAAATAGATATTTACCATATTAGGCACTCTTAAGTTATTTTGTCTGCTTATGAATCAAATAAGAAATTTAATTAGGTTAATATTAGTTAATAGAAAATAATGGAACATATTGAAGGGAGTTACAGGGTATTGAATACCTTAGATTAACTGATTGCAAAAAAAACCTACATTTTCTGCTTCTATTGAAGGAGAAAAGAATAGAAATTGCTTCTACTTTCCTTTGTAATTGCTATTAATTTATTATAGTTTAATTGGTTTTGATTAGATTTGTTTTGCTTGGTTTCATTGTGTTCTACATTTTAAAATATGTTTTACTAGCAATGGAATTTTAACACATTTAAATTCAAAAGTCTTAAAGATTATCTTTGAAATTTTCTCTAAAGGATTATTTCACTTCAGTGAGGTGCATTACACATCCACCTCTAAGATCATAAGTAACTACTGAAGAAAGATGTGAAGACGGGGGTTTGAATTTAATCTTTTCTGTAGGGGGTTTAGACTTCCAAGTCACAAGCTGGGGTTTATGGCAGGAAAGGGGGTTAACTGATAAGGATTGCAGATGCCAGCTAGGAACCCCCCTGGGTGTAATGTTAAACTGACCATTTGCCCAGAACATCGTAAACTGGCCAAATACCATGAACCCCCCTCTTTACCATCAGACCGAGTGACGTCAGAAACAGAGAAGAAAACACTATATAACCCAAAAGTTTGTAACAGTACGTTGAACAATACTTCGGTTTTGTTGTTTCTTGCGGGAAACAAGACTTCGGCTTTATTGTTCCTTGCATGCAATAAACTCATCTGTTTTACTTCATCTCGGGATCAAGAACCTTATTTCTTCTGTTACAACAAATTTGGCGTAGTCGGCGGATGCTCCAGAAGGCGCAGAACTTCCCATCGGCAGGAGAGACGGTCAGCGCGCACATAACTAAGAGGTAAGGACTCTTTTATTTAAAAGTCCCGACTCTCTCTGACCGATTGGGAAATCTCTGCTCCCTGCGAGAATCGCCCGAGATGACGGAGTAAACGTGAGTTTCTGAATTCCCTTGGCCCGGGGAAGGCACCGGTGTATGTAATGGGTTGGTTGCTGTAAGCCCAGAATTTGGTCTGGCAGGGGTTCCGCGGTATTGTGTACAGGCGTTCGAAGCTGGTGTATGCCTTAATTGCGCGTGGAGTTTTGAACGGGTTTTGGACCCTTACCGTGAAGTTCAGGACTGGTGTGGGTCTTAATTGCACCCGGAGTTCTGAAGGTCAGAACTGGTTTGGGTCTTAATTGCACCCGGAGTTCTGTGGCTGGGGATCGGTGTGGGCCTTAATTGCGCCCGGGGTTCTGGAGCTGAATGGTGCATTAAATGCACATATAATCCAGGATTGGTGTGGGCTTTAATTACGCCCGGGGTCCTGAGATTAGCTACGCCTTGATCGTGCACAGATTGGAGTGGCGTGGTTTCTGGCGTGGCGTGGTTTTTTTTTGTTTTAAAGGAAACAGGAGTAGAAGAGATATATGTATGTATGTTTTTGGTTTTTTCCTTGTTTGTGAAATACATATACACACGCACGACACTAACATAAACACACCTCATAATAAAAGAGCAAAGCATTAAGTAGCAGGATTTAAAGGACGTTGAGACCCGAGAATCGCCCTGATTGAGCTCAGTGCGTAAGTCCACCCCGGGGCAAAAGCAGCGATGCTGGCGTTCTGGGGATGGTGAATTACTGATCAGGAAAGGGGGTTTTCGAGGTCTCGTTTCTTACCTGTGAACAGTGCGGTGTAAATCCTCTCTAAAGTCTCTGAGAGGTATTTAGATCCGGAGGTAACAGACGCCCTTGGCTGAATGAGTGCAGGAATGCACAGGTTTTTCAAGTGAAAGCATCCCCCTACTGAATGAGCTGTTACCTCACACACGACAAAAGTAAATCTTAAAGAGACCGAACATGTGCGCTAACTGATGGTTTGAGAAAGTGGTGGAAGGGTCCGTTTAAATATCGGAAAAGTGTAAGTTGACGGAAAAGAAGGAGAAAAATATGGGAAAAGCTGTGTTTGTCAGAGGGAATTTGGGGCGAAGACGCCTGTAAAGAAAGCATATATGAGTATTGATTGGCAAAAGCACAAGCATGTAGCTCCCACCCTGGTGCACGGCCGGCACCAGTAGTGGCAGATACATGACGAAAAAGAAAGAAATCGGGATGTGACTTAAAAGTGTGTTTACGGGGAAAATAAAAACCCGGAAGAAAATATACTTTACTCGCTACGAAAGAGTATAGAAAAAAAAAGCTAAAAGAGGCAGTACAGGAGAATGAGAAACTAAAGAAGGAATTAACTCCTGGTCACGCTGCACTGGTTAATGTGCTGCAGCCAGCGACTAAGTTATATCCTGCTCTCCCACAGGGGAACAAACAGGCAGGAAACGAAAATAATTGGGATCAATTCCCTCAGTGGCCATATGGAGATTTAATAAATGCAGGGACATGTAGTGTAAGGTTGTAAAACATGATAAAGAACTTGCTTAAGAATGTTTAGTTGCTTGAAACTGTTTCGTTCTAATGGTTATAAAACAAAATGCTTGTTTTATAACCCATTGTTCATAGATAGTATTATAGAAGTGGCTAAAATAATGGCTAAGAAATAGACAAAAAATGTTAATTTATTAATTTGAGTAGTTACATGGCTAGTATTACTGTCACTATTTTATTTATTTTTCCTATTTAATTTTTATTAGCTTTTTTGTAAGATTCTATGTTCAAATAAAACAATTCATTTTTTCACTGAATTAAAATGATTTTTAATACTTCATCAAATCACAAGCTTAATTTAGAGTGTTTTAGTTTTTTAGTTTAGAATTCATATCTAAATATATCATCATATTTTAGTTTCTCGTTCATATCATATCCTAGGCATCAGCTGGTTGTCTTTCACAAGCTTTATTACAAGAAGGTTGTTTTATTCACAGGTCGGAGTAGTGTTCATTTTATCTAATTTTGATATCCGTCAAAAGCATTAGCAAAATCAACAACCTAGGATTACACCTCTAGGGGCTTTACAATGGCTTCTTTTTTTTCTTTTTTAATATGTAATTTTAGAAACCACAAATGGCAAATGGAAAAACAAATGGCAACTGAAACAGTGTTTGAATATATTAATAAAAGAATTAACAAACATGTGGCTAATTTGGATGACTTGAATCTGACTTTGCAAGTTAGTGCTATTGCTCACATATCTTAGGTCCTGGGATTGATTCTGCTTTGGGGACAATCCATGTCAAATTTGGAAGTTCTGCCCCCATGTCCACCTGATCTTTTTCCTGCCTCCATAAGATTGGATTTGAATGACTAATGTAAATTATCACATTATGGGTGGTCTACTATACAGCATTTTTAGGGCAAGAGCAGTTATGTTCTCCATTGCTTGCTTCCAGGATAGGCTCACAGTTTCTATGACCCTTGCCAGTAAATGCATCTTTCTGATAATGGTAGGGTGAATAGTCATCTACATTTTTCTGATTTTATCTCATCTATATATTGTTAGATTTTATATTAAAGTTTATTTCAAATTGCAACACTGGAAGACTCTCACAAGAAAGATGTATTTAAAAGGGAAAACTTGGTAAAGAGTTTTGATATAATGTTTAGGAGCATTTTCTGAAACTATATTTATAATTACAAATTATTTTGGATTATGTGTTAATTAATTAAATATCCTTAATTCAACTTACTTTAATACACAACCTTTTAGAATAAATATTTATTTTTTAATAATTGTTTCATTTTTTTATTATTCTCCAGGTCAACACAAGACTTTAGGATCAAACATTTCAAAAGTCCAAAGCCTCAAAATTGACACGGGCATTTGGAGTAATGAACTTATAGAGGTATGGACCAATGATTCTTAGAAAAACAGTGAAAACAGTGTGCTCGACCTTGACGAAAATGCAACTATGAATATAATCTAGTATCATTTAGTAACGTTTTAAAATGAATCAGCCTGAAGCACAGAACTTCTCAAGAAAATGATTTGCAAGCACAGTTAAAAAGAATTTTAGAAAGGCTAAGAAAGAAAAATGAATATTGCATTGGAAGCTAAAATTAATAATAATTTTAAATTTATACACAATGAAATGGAGATGCCTAATATATTAAGTGAGTATCTCACTCAGGTGTTTACTTAAGATGAAATCAACAACATGTCTCAGGCAGCAGAAGAACAGATTGATGTATTAAACAGTAGAAGAGTGTAGTGATGTGAGAAATGTCAATTTACTGAAACAATTAGAAATTGTTAGGAATCAATCAAACACAATAATTTACAAAGGAGCAAGTAAAGGTTTATACCATGCCAATAAGAGAAGAAAAGAAACACAATGTTTTGGTTTTGGCTGTGGATCCTTCTTCAGGTGTGAGAGAGAGGAAAATCATCAGCTGATAAAGCATGGGAGATCAAAAGCTGGGAGTGGAGAGGAGATGGGAGCAAAAGAGAAGCAGAGTGGACACTCAGGGGGTGTGAAGTTGAGAGAGGTGAAGTGTGGTGTGAAGTCAAAAAATGCAAATGAATAGAGAGCATTAGAAGGAAACGAGTCTGTCATTGAGAGAAGGGGGAAGGTCTGATCCTAGTTTCAGGATAATTTTGATTTCAGATATCTTTCTGAAGTAGGAGTTGAGAAACCACTTTTTGAGAACAGAGAGATCAGTATTATCATGGGAGTGAACTGAGAAACTATGGGCTTGGAGAGATCTTTGATCCTCACAGCCCTGACATGTTCCCTGAAACAGTCTCCTAGTCCCCTTCCTGATTCACCAATGTAGATAGCTGGATATTTTCTGCAAGAGATGCAGTAAATAAGGTTGCTGGAGGTACAAGACGTCATCTGAGTAATCCAAAATTATGGGGCCTTGAATGTGCGTGGTATTGGATATATATTTACAGGTGATGCAGCGAGTTCTATTGCAGGGTAAGTGGCTGGTGTGGATAATAGCTGAGTGTGGTCAAGGGAGCTGTGAACAGAAGTTTACACAGATTAGGTGGTCAGCGATATGAAATGATGAGGCGGTAAGAAAAAAGGGTACCAGTGGTCATCCTGTTAGATGGGGAAGTTATCATTAATGGCCCTGGGGGTAGAAACGGTGTAAGGGTAGTTGGGTGGTAGTGAAGTACCAATGGAATGTGGTTGTGAGGCTGGGAGCTCCTAACTGAGTTGATCATCAGATGGCTGTTTTTGGCTTGGGAGAGGGCCCTGTCAATAACATGGGTGGGGTATCCTCTGTAAGTGCAATAAGAGTGCATTTTCAGGGCTTAGTTTTGGAGATTCACGTCATCAGTGCAAAGTTGTCAGAGCCTGAGGAAATGTGAAAAAAAGAGAGAATTTGTAGTATACGTGTGGTTAATAAAGCTGTAGAGGAGATAGCAGTGTGAATCTGTGGGTTTGTAATAGACAAAAGTAGAGAGTCATGGATGGTTAGGATAGGTTTATGCCTAGAAACAGAAGCATTGAATAAACCTTTACTTGTTCCTTTGCAGCCTACGTGTGCTGACGCATCTACCTACAGATCCGTCCATTCAGAATGCACAAGGGATACTGCAGTAGTTTGCAGTTGAGTGGCTGCGCAAGACTGCAGTAGACTGTGGGATTTTCAGTAATGTGACTGCAGTTCTTTGTAAAACCGCCAGGCGGAGCTGTGAAAGCTTAACAGGGCGTGTGGAGCACTTGGCCAGTTACCGGAAAAAGTCAGGTTTCGAATCCTGGTCAATGCTGAGGGAAATATTGTTCTAATTATAGAACTAAAGCTGTATATTTTTTAGGCTTGTATTCATTTGAAACTATTATACGGTAGCTTTTGAACATGATGTGCTTTTTTCAGGTTTACATTCACATATAGAAAATCCAAAGGTAAATTTTGGTAGCAGAAAACAAACACAGTACTGTATTGTAATACTGTACATTGTCATGGAAATATAACTATCAAGGAAGCCACAAGAGAGAGTTCTCACCTGAGTAAGGTCTTTATTTCAATATTGCAATATTGGGAGCCCTGCTGCCACTTCGCAAAGTGCAACCAGAGACTCAATTTGTTACAAGCAGTACAGGGTTTTTATAAGACGTTGCGCTGTAAAAAAGTTCAGCACTTGGTCCCTTCTAAAACTTCCCCTTTCTCTAAGAGAAAACAGATTACATCATAGAGCGAGAGAAGAAAAACTAGATTTGTTATTCAAAGCTTATCAGTTACTTTCAGCTAATTCTAATGACCCAGACAGCATATATTGTTTTGGTACATTGTCTTCTAAACTAACCTAAACAGTGTACTTTGTTGACGAACTGTTTTCTAAAATTCTGCACGTACTGTAGCATAGCAGTTATATCCTTGAAATATTAAAGAAAAGCACCAATATATTTTTTTGCAAAGCTCTCTACATTTTTAAGAATCAATTAACTCATTAGATTTCCACTACAATTCCCTCCTTTTTATTCTTGAAAATGATTAAAAGTTAGATTCTTCATATGGACTCCCAGGAGGCTCCTCTACTTCGGATTCTTGTGTTCCTATCAGAACATACTGATGCGCAAACATATTCATTACCATATTTCAAAGCATTGGAATAATATATTTTGTACAGCAACACAAAAACAGAAAGACAAGTATCACAGCTACTATAATCGGTGTTAGTAACTTAAAGAAAAACATTCCCCCTGGCCCAAACAGTGATTCTAACCAGGAGAGAAATGGGTGAGGCTGTAGAATGAGGCATTAAAGCACATACATAACAAGATGCATTAAATTTCTTTAACTTTACAGTATGATTTATAAATTTGTACCACAAATTACTCATATCCCCCTCATTATCAGTTTCATTCAGCCAGTTTGTATACAAAGAGGCTTCACGTTTAGATTCTTCCTCTTTCTGGGCTTCTGGGTGACAGGCTTCCACATAAAAAGGAAAAAGGCTGTGCACATCAGTCCCAAGCATGTGATCCCCATCTATCCCTGTGGAGACATCACTCCTGCTCTTTGCTCAGTTCGTTTGTGACCTTTTTACAGTGGGAAGCATGAATTCAGGGCACCTGGCACGGCCCCCTCCACCTGAGCGAACACCACCTCTTTTTCCTGTCTTTCACCAGAATCCAGTCTCCTTATTCACGCATTAGTTCTTACAGCACAGGTAAATCCCTGTGGGCTGGAGCCCAGCATTTTTCTTAGGGTTTTTTTTACAAGATTGGTCAACAGCTGGGTAATAACTCTTAGAAAAATCTATACATTGTTCCACTGCCTCAGCTGTGCCGTTTTGCAGAACAATTCTAGCTGAAGTTGTAAAATTTCTCTTTGGTCCGTTCCTGCAAAACATCTTATTATAAACAAACAAACCATAATAATAATGTGCATCTATGGGAATCACTCCCAAGGGTAACCCCACTTAAAACCATATTGTTCTACCCATCAGGTTCTGCCACTAGATAGGAGAACCTTTCCCATGAAATCATTTTTTGACCTTCATGATCCCTTCAGGGCGTACAATTAGCACAGAAGCAGCAGCTTTAGTCCAGATGTTTTTCAAGCAGGATATTAACAGTATGATCATAACAAATAATACCAGACACACAAATATGTATTGAACCAGAGACCCTCTCCAGGTTCCTAGCACAGACTGTAGCCATGAACCAATGCCCCAATCATCTGGATTATAATTATGATATATATTTTCCTTCATCATAGATGTGCTTTGCTAAGTCATTAATTTGCTAATAATTGTCTAGAATACAAGTACTGTTTAGTCTTTGCTCACCTAAACAGCTGTCTATCACCCTAATAGAGAATGGCCTAAAACTGTGATTATAGCGAGGAGCATACAATTATTTCCATTTTAATACATCTGAGTTACACTCAAACTGAAAGCAGGGCTATTTACCCATGCCATTAAACCTAAAAAATCACCTCTATCAAAGGGGATTACTCCCATGAGCATCTTGTATAGCAATACAATCCCAACATGAGCTCTGATTATTATTTGTGGCTGACTGATAAAGTATTGATTCCATATCCCCATTTTATCAAAGTAAAGCTCCTTACACTTAACAGGTACACTGTCGCCCCCCCTCAGGAAGCTCAACAAACACAGAAACAGTTACAATATAATAATTAATGTTCACTCAGTCTCTGGTGCAGTGGTTCGGTGTCGGCGCAATGCGTAGATCCAGCGATCTCGTCCTGTCACTCAGATGGCAGAGTCGGTAGTCAGTTGCACTTGATATGGTCCTTCCCAGCAGGGTTGCAACATCTGGCAGGGTATATCTTCCTCACCACACCCACTCGCCAGGTATCAGGTCGTGTCTTCCCTCTACTGGAGGTCTCCAAGTGTCCAGCACCTATTCACCAGCCCCATGCACCACTTCAATTAACAACCTACAATACTACAATAGAGAATTAGCAAATTCAACAATCCATTAGCCAAATTCATCCCTCCAGGAAGTTTTGTTGATTGGCTTGTGATGATATCAAACAGGCTCTATTACACAGTTCTGTTTGATCCAGCCCGCATTCCATGGCGTTCCTTCAGTCTGATGTCTAGTCGATCTTTTAGAGTTCTGTTCCTTCATTCCAATGTTCCAGCAGACTGAGGGTGATCTCAGTCCATCTCACCCCGAATAATCCAGCCACAGCCTGTCCCTTGATCATAATACAAGCGGTAGGTCAGTGCCCACCGAGGGCTTATCTCCATCATCAAGTGTTTGGTAGACACAGAGGCAGTTACAGCAACCCACTGGGAAAACAGATTATAAGAGCCAAGGTTTCCCTTTACAAATGTAAATTGTAAACATTTGCTACTGCATGAAAGGTTTCTCAGGAACAGGCCTTTTGAGCTGTAGCACCTGCACCTGAACTGTAGTTGAGTTCCTTTGATAAGCATCACATTGAGATACCACATAAGTGGCTACTGCTTCAAACACGGTCCCCACCCAGGTTTGGGTAACCAGCACACCATTTGACTCACACCCAGGTGTCCGACAGAGTGCATTTGTCGAGCTACAAAGGGCATTAGGCTGTGAGGGCCTGCAGAGTGTCCAGTGTGCTGGCAGCACCACACTCTTTTCTAACCATGTCCTTTTCTCTGCTTTAGAGGCCTCAGCCTGAATATCCTGTAGCTGTCCCCTTTTCACCAACAGAGGTCTCACAGGGGTCTCAGACTCCTGTTCTACAAGTACTGCTCACCTGACAGCTACATCTGCAAAGTTGTTCCCTCGAGTTACTGGAAACATTTCTTTATTATGTGATTTACACTTTACCACAGCTACTTCAGTCAGCAGCTGCAAAGCTTCTAACAGTTCAGAGACAAACCCAGCATTTTTAACTGGAGTCCCTGCCATGTTGGGGAAATCCCTATTCCTTCACTGCCATCCAAAATTGTGGCATACACCAAATGTATATATACAGTCTGTATAAATTGCTACAATTTTCCATTTAGCATATTTACAAGTTTCAATTAAATCTTTTCATTCGGTCTGCTAGTTCTACACCAGATTATTCACAGTTTATACAGCCAGGCAGGTAGCCTGCACAACACATAAACACGGCCCCTTGGCCACCACATCAAGGGGTCCTGAATAATAATAACCCACCAGACGATGCCTATCTCCATGCCTCCTGCACCAGCACAACAGCTCACAACCCATTTCTTGCACTTACATACAGATTACATACAGATGATCCGTCTGAGGGAATCAAGTCCAGGGCCAGTGCCTGCAAGAAAGCTTGTTTCAAAACATCAAAAACGGTTTCTGCTGCAGGGGTCAAGGCAATTTTGTCTTTAGACTGCACTACCCCCCTTAAACCAATACGTCACTAGACAAGCTCGTTCTGAGAAGGCATTCACCCTGGCTTTATCATGTAATTGGTTTTATACTCCTTTTTCTTCCTCTCAAGATCCAATACTTGGAGTAGCCCGGCCTTATGGATTCCCTCATTAGGTAAAACAATCACAATGTCACATAACTCTATTGAGTTAGTTTACATAAATGCTATTTCATGCAGTAATTCCTTATAAAATGCTGCAGTCTGGGCCTAAAATAGGTCTGGGGTGTCCCCCACCCACATCAGTAGTTGAAACTGTACATCTTTACCCAAGCAGACTGTGACAGCTTATATTTGCTTTAAACACAACCCTTGCACTCCTTCTCCTGTAGCCTCCTGTTACCCGTTAGAAAACGTTATATCACATCTTTATGCTGTTTTAGTCTAAAAACAGGACAGCTGTGCTCCTGTGCCCCACAGTTACTGCACACTGTAAGATTATTTCACTTTTATTTAAATCCTGAGATAAATTTAGGAAGGCTACAGAGGGGTTTACTAGATTAAAACTGTTAGTTTACACACGGATCTCGTTTCAGCTTTTGACATGTTCTTTAATTGTGAAATCAAGCCTCTTTCTTCCAATTTCTCCAAAAAACACATTTTTTTGTAACTGCACACCAGCTTATTAGTAGTTTTGTCTTTGAGGTTTTATATCTCGGTATAACATTAAAGTCACACAATAATTTCGACAAACTGGCGGCTCCCTTTTCTCCTCCTTGGGAGTCTTTTTACCTCCCATTTGCAGCGCTCGCACTTCTGCATGCATGCTTCGCGATTTATTAAATCAAATCTGTCTCTGTTCGTAATATCAGGAAAGCATAGTTGCACATTCTTGGCAACATCAGGTTTTAACCCACTCAAGTAAATTTGTTTTATTACTGTGGAAGTATCTTCATTCACTTCCTTTTCATCGGCTAACCCCGAGTATACTATCCATAAAGCTATAAACCTTTCTGTAAAATCTGAAAACATCCTCACTTCCTTCTGCTGACATGCTGTTACTTTTCTCTAATCAGTTTTCGGTAGGTAATGCTCTTTCAAAAATCTCCACACTAATTCCCACCCTTCTCCCAGATTCTCTCTTAAGGCGTTCTATTTCTTCTTTTGCTTTTTCTTTTTCTACATATACAACTTCGTTTCGTTCAGCCATTGCTTTTAGCTTTTCCATCAGGGATTTTTCCGTCTTATCTATGATATTCTGTTGAATTCTCAAATATTCCTCTAAATATTTTTATCCAAAGGTTCATACACTTTTCTACATTCCTGTTCAGCCTAAATTGCGTCTGACAGTCAATATTTCTTTTAAATTTCACTTTGGATTAATCAAACTTTTTTTTTTTTCCCTTCACACCAAACCATTTTCACGTCTCCCACGCGCCCCGCGGAATCCCCCAGTCGAGACAAAGTGACAAACTATCACAATACGGGAACACGGACTAGGTTCCAAATCCTGGCTTTAAACACACAGTTGAATCGAGTTACCATTTTCGGCTCTTCTGCGAGTACAGTTCTAGTTACTACCTTCAGCCGTACTGCAGTCGTGTACCAGGATGCAACACCTGGATTTTTTCGCACGGGCAGGGCGAGATGCTATTCCTTCAGCAATCCCTCCTTTTCTACCCCACCTTCACAAAACAGGCATCTAAAACACATACACCATTAACTCATTTTTCTGTTGTACTCGCTTCAGCTTCAGGAAAACCCTGAACCCACCACAGCAACATGGAGAGGACAAGGGACTTTTTAGAAAAGAGGAGTCCTTACCTCTTTTTAGAAGCGGCCGCCTAACTTTTCCTCTCCATGTCCGTGTGGTTTAATTTAGATGGATACTTCTTCATCATTTGGGTCACGCATCCGCCAATCTGCCTCCTCCTTTTTAGAGGATGTTATAAACCTTTAGGAACAATATGATCTAGCAACAAGGTTATGTCACTGTAATTAGGCTTAAGACAATCAAGAACAAGGCGCTTGCCTTTCTTCTAAATTCTTTACGATCATCAGGCAATTTAGGAAAAGACTTAACTAATGCAAATAATTCAATAGGAGACCAATGTCAATGTACATACAGTATGCTGGAGTTCCTTCTGGACCTGGAAAAGTGCACATTGGCATTTCACAAACAAGTGGCTCCTGACCGCTTTCTAATTTCGGTGGAGACTTTTTCTTTTTAGTACACATGGCCATAACTTTAGCTGCAGCTTGCTGTTCTTTAGTTTCAAGACTAGTCTTATTTGAAGCTTCCCATTATTTCTGTGATTCCTCTTTCCATTACATAAGTTTTCCAATTCAATTTCTTTCCTTTCTTCTCCTTCTTTTCTAAGTTTCCCCTTCTTCAGGAAACTTCTTTTTCCTAATTCAACTTTCCTCTGTCCATTCTGATTCACTTACAAAGATCCTTCATAGTTATGGGCCCCTAATTATCATATATAAATTATGTGCAAGTTCCCTTACACCTATTACCCTAGCTTTACAGTTCATGAACATAATTTTTTCCCTAACCCAGGCTATAATTGTTTCTCCGAATTTGTCGTACATGTACTTTTGCTGGACTGCTCGGTCCCATTTTCGTCTTTGAATTTTAATTTCCCATTTTTACCGATCGGTGGCTTACTTAGAACCTTATCACATTAACTACTCCGCAGAGCAAAAACCACACGTCTGTGTTAAGATAAGTTCTTTATATGAGTCCCAGACTCATCAAACCCGCGTGAGAACACCCCTGTGGCTCGCTTCTCAAACTATTAATTTTAAGGATCACTTACTGACGTCAGACAGCTGCCAATTCTCCAGACGCGTCTCTGGAAGGATAAACAGTTTATCCTCCGAGGTTCGTCCAATTTGCTAAAATTGTCCGGGTTCGGATGGAGTTTCAGCAGCCGTTCGCGTTCAGGTTTGTGATCCCGGACGAGCCCCCAAACTGTCATGGAAATATAACTATCAAGGAAGCCACAAGAGAGAGTTCTCACCTGAGTAAGGTCTTTATTTCAATATTGCAATATTGGGAGCCCTGCTGCCACTTCGCAAAGTGCAACCAGAGACTCAATTTGTTACAAGCAGTACAGGGTTTTTATAAGACGTTGCGCTGTAAAAAAGTTCAGCACTTGGTCCCTTCTAAAACTTCCCCTTTCTCTAAGAGAAAACAGATTACATCATAGAGCGAGAGAAGAAAAACTAGATTTGTTATTCAAAGCTTATCAGTTACTTTCAGCTAATTCTAATGACCCAGACAGCATATATTGTTTTGGTACATTGTCTTCTAAACTAACCTAAACAGTGTACTTTGTTGACGAACTGTTTTCTAAAATTCTGCACGTACTGTAGCATAGCAGTTATATCCTTGAAATATTAAAGAAAAGCACCAATATATTTTTTTGCAAAGCTCTCTACATTTTTAAGAATCAATTAACTCATTAGATTTCCACTACAACATACAGTAATCTAATGTATGCACAGTAGATGGTAGTGATAGCTAAATATGAAAACATACACAACAATATTCTTCCCTCTTCATAAATATTTTATTTAAGTCTTTAACTTGCTAACTTACAGTGGGTTACGGTTTTAACGTGGTTGTTCTAACGTTATAAAGTTTATATGCTGTACTTCATAAAAAATTATAGCATTTATCCTTTTATAAGAATACGTTGTAAGAACACCACTTGCTGTTATTGTAAAAAAAACACGTTTTACTGATTTAATACCATATGATAGTTTTATTAATATGGAACTGTGTATCTAAACAGCTAAAAGATCACAAGTGGATATTTTGGAAACATTTTGACATCCGTTTTTTTTTTACTTTTTATGGTCCTTGTAGTGGTAATGAGCAAAGCACTGTAATGTTGCACACTGCAGCCAGGTGGTTCAAAGTGCGATCAGAGCATTACTTTCGGTTTGTTTCTTTTATAGCAAATACATAAAACATTAGTCCTGTAGAGGTTTGATGGGTTTACTGAGACAATTATTAATTGTAGCAGTAATCACGAGGTTGTTCGTTGGGGCTTTTAGAAAATCAATCGTCAGAACAACTAACAACGCACACACACGGGTTCAATACACAAGATACATTTATTAATATAAACTGTGCACCAAACATATACTAGTCTGCCTGGATACGAGCGGCAGACCTTACGGTGAGGGTTATCAATATACAAGGTATATAATCTCGAAGAGATGCAAACACAAAGAGATACGCAACAGAGAATATATGTCAATATATAACGTTCGGTTACCAAATCGCTAATCAGTGTTATTACCCACTGTTACTCTAAACTCAGAAGTAAATACATTACTCATGAATTAAATTGATAACAACTTATGTTGAGGTACAATTGAATTCTTGAGACGCAATGTAGAACATGGGGTTTACTTATCCACTGTGTATGGATTTGGAATATCCCGGCACGAACACCAAACCAGCTGACAGGCTCTGTTGCAGCCTCTGTTCCAGCGGTTGTCCAATGGGCGTTGTCCCGGCGTCCTCTGGCTACCGGCCAACCAGTCGAGGTGCAGCTCGGAGTAGGAAGGGCGGAGGAATCTGACTGCGGTGCGCAGGGAAGTCGTTGCTCCGAGGGGATCTACCAGCAGTCCGGCTGGCTAGTAGAAAGTCTCTATGCACAGAGTGTGACCGCGAGTCCCTCACAAGTCACTCTTTTGCCTGGTAAGAAGCTGGTTCGTTCCCGGTCCAGCGCTGCTTCTGAATAAGCTACTCAGGTTGTCGACGAGGATCCAACTGTAGGCTGCCGTTGATCAAGCGGAGCATTCACGTTGGTAGAATTCTGAGTACATACGGGATCCTCGGCCTCGCGCTTAGAACAAAGTCCAAGTCCCTTTGCCGACAACAGCAGTTGTCACGTGATTGTCTCTGAGGATGCGCGAAAATGGCCAAGGAGAGCTCAGAACTGAGCTTGCGCTCCCTTTTTGACCAAGACACAGATGTGTGCTGATTGGTTGAGAGTTTGGCGGGCATTGGAAACCCACGTGGTATTACCACGCCCTGCCAGTCCCTGATTGGTTGATCAAGGTGAGATATAAGTCACTTACTCTTGACACTTAGGAATGCAGTCCAGATGTCCATTCGGCACTCCCTAGACTGATAGGTGCCAATGGATGACCATTGATCATGATTGCCAGGCTTAGCTAAGTGCATCCCCGTCTGGGAGCTGTCCCTTATCGAAAGAAAACATCTTAAATCAGCCTGCATGAATACTTTCTCTGTGGCTGCACCAAAGAGATGGAGGGTGAGATGGGGCCTCCTTTAGGAAAGCATACCAACGCTTAATTCTGTCTTATTAACAAGCACTGCCGCTACATATCCCCCCTTTTTGAAGGTTACGAGGTCCTGAGGTGTTGTTGCCTTCAAAACAAAAACAGAGTTAAGTGATGTTTGTTGTACCCCGGTGGATTCTACCACCCAATATTCACATTACCTCTCGAGAATTTGTACAGGAAATAGTGTTGGAAAGAACATTGCGTATACCTGCTCTCAGTTATAAGGTACATAGAAATGAGGCATCGGGCATCATCATTAGCCCTAGACCTTAAACTTCCGTCAGTTCACTATCAGTATCGGATAGCTCTGCAGCAGGCAGACGTTTGGGAGTGGTTACCTGATTTCGGTGATAAACCATTGCTCCCTTTGTCTCATTCAAACTACCCCGCAAGGCTTTGATACAAGAGAACAGCATCCAACACATTACCCCAGCCATGATCCAGCTACCCAGCAGCAGTGTCAAGATGACCACGTTTACTGTTCCTAGCGCCCCAGAGGATCCACAACGACTGTGCTTGGGACCTACCAGTGTAGTTTTTAAGTTTGTGTCGTTGAGAACAAATTCGACTACCTGTACACCCTCAAGACTTACTGTCTCTTGGATTCTCTCATCCAAGTCAACGCTGTGTCCTCTGAAAGCGTCCACAATCTCGAGTTCCGTTTCATACAGTTCTGACTCCAGGTGATATAGTGCTAAATCGTTGAGATGCACTATAGCTCCTTCAGGAACTTGTAGAAAAACTGTTTGGTTGGGTAGCTGCACTTCGGTAGCTGTATCATGTCTGTCATAGGTTATTGTAACAGTTAACTGTGGTGTGCTGACCAGCCATTTCAGTCCCACCTGCTCAACCTGGGGTTCGTTAACCTCACTGCTCATGACTGTGGCTTTATACTTTTCAGTTTGTAGCGGCAATGCTTGTTAGCAAGACAGAATTAAGCGTTGGTATGCTCCTAAAGGAGGCCCCATCTCACCCTCCATCTCTGTGGTGCAGCCACAGAGAAAGAATTCATGCAGGCTGATTTAAGATGTTTTCTTTTGATAAGAAACAAGCTCCCAGACGGGGATGCAATTAGCTAAGCCTGGCTATCATGATCAATGGTCATCCATTGGTGCCTATCAGTCTAGGGAGTGCCGAATGGACATCTGGACTGCATTCCTAAGTGTCAAGAGTAAGTGACTTATATCTCACCTTGACCAACCAATCAGGGACTGGCAGGGCGTGGTAATACCACGTGGGTCTCCAATGCCCGCCAAACTCTCAACCAATCAGCACACATCTGGGTCTTGATCAAAAAGGGAGCGCAAGCTCAGTTCTGAGCTCTCCTTGGCCATTTTCGCGCATCCTCAGAGACAATCACGTGACAACTGCTGTTGTCGGCAAAAGGACTTGGACTTTGTTCTAAGCGCGAGGCCGAGGATCCCGTACGTACTCAGAATTCTACCGACGTGAATGCTCCGCTTGATCAACGGCAGCCTACAGTTGGACCCTCGTCGACAACCTGAATAGCTTATTCAGAAGCAGCGCTGGACCGGGAACGAACCAGCTTCTTCCCAGGCAAAAGAGTGACTTGTGAGGACTCGCGGTCACACTCTGTGCATAGAGACTTTCTACTAGCCAGCCGGACTGCTGATAGATCCCCTTGGAGCAACGACTGCCCTGCGCACCGCAGTTAGATTCCTCCGCCCGTCCTACTCCGAGCTGCACCTCGACTGGTTGGCCGGTAGCCAGAGGACACGACACAACGCCCATTGGACAACCGCTGGAACAGAGGCTGCAACAGAGCCTGTCAGCTGGTTTGGTGTTCGTGCCGGGAAATTCCAAATCCAAGCACAGTGGATAAGTAAACCCCATGTTCTACATTGCGTCTCGAGAATTCAATTGTACCTCAACACAAGTTGTTATCAATTTAATTCATGAGTGTTGTAACAGACGAAATAAGGTTCTTGATCCCGAGATGAAGTAAAACAGATGAGTTTATTGCATGCAAGGAACAATAAAGCCGAAGTCTTGTTTCCCGCAAGAAACAACAAAACCGAAGTATTGTTCCCCGTACTGTTACAAACTTTTGGGTTATATAGTGTTTTCTTCTCCGTTTCTGACGTCACTCGGTCTGATGGTAAAGAGGGGGGTTCATAGTATTTGGCCAGTTTACGATGGTCTGGGCAAATGGTCAGTTTAACATTACACCCAGGGGGGTTCCTAGCTGGCATCTGCAATCCTTATCAGTTAACCCCCTTTCCTGCCATAAACCCTAGCTTGTGACTTAGAAGTCTAAACCCCCTACAGAAAGGATTAAATTCAAACCCCCGTTTTCACATCTTTCTTCATTCCCCCCTTATAAAATATGGCATACGTCAGTGTAGCCTATTTTTATACATACAATGTCAGGGCAGATCTTTCCTTTCTTGGCGAACAGGTATGTATTGCCATGACATTGTACGTTCCACGGTTATAGCAAGATGTGATACATGTTCTTGTGCACGTGATGATTACAATTATACATATAAACAATACTATTCCTACAAATAAACACTGTAAAAAGGTTCCACCCCAGGCCCCAAACACAGACTTTACCCAAGACCCAATTCCCCAATTTTCAGTATAATAGTCCTGATATTTCTGTCCCTCATTGTAAATGTGTTGGGCCAGATCTGAGATGTGCTCAGAATTATCAGGAATATATGTGCAGCATTCAGTGCCAATTACTGCACAAGTTCCTCCTTGGGCCGCCAGTACATAATCTAAAGCTAGTCGGTTCTGCATGGCCACTGTTCTGAGGGCTACCATCTCATCATTAACAGCCTTCAGACTAGATGAGGTAGAATTTGCTAATTCTTCTAAAGTCGAGGCCATTTGAATTAACTCTCGACTCAGAAAGTTCATGCCGGCTTGTGGAAATATTATACCTAAATAATATTCCCAATCAGCCAATTTTCTTTGTGGTCTGTGGTTAGGTCCGAAGGGGCTGTGGGTTTGAACACGGATATGATGAACCACATATCCTAAATAACATGAGCCAGACCACTGGCCTGGCAACCATGGGTAGGCTCGTTTTCCACAAATTAAATATGGTCCGTTTGGCGCTCCCCATGCCTCTGAAAATAAGAAGCTTATACCGAATTGTGGGGTGTGTCGATCCCATCCTGGAATTTGGAAGGTAGAGGTGGATATATTTGCAGCGATGGTAAGGTTGCAACGACTCCATCCAACCAAGCGCAGACCATTAGTGTGCTGAAAACATATGTTTCCCTCACGTTCCTTATTTAGAGTCAGGTATGGTGGTGTATGGCTTCTGTTATATTTAGGAGCGTAAGAGCCTGTGAAACTCGTGGGCTCTAATCCTCGCTCCTGTAGATATTGTAATGTTGTGCAGGTTAAACTCGTGTTATGGCAACCCCCATAGTTTGTCATATTAAAATCTCCTAAATTATCCCTCCAAATGATCATGCCTATGACTTCCTCGAAACACCAAGGAATGGCCCCCATAGGAAGTCCTCCCTGTACATATTTGGGTAATGCGGCACACACCCAGCAGGCACTTTGGTTGGTTTTCTTAGGTGTCAGATAGGAGAGGCCTAAAAAGGAATTAATTCCATGTTCTCCTTTGTGGGAGAGATGATCATTAATCCCTGCGGAACATAGTCCTACAGCAACAATTATCGTTATTGACAGAAATGATTTCATTCTGAGTCTGTAAATGGGGATGAGGCTCGTCGGCAGTGTGACGCGTGGATCCAGCGATCTTTTCCTTCCACTCGAACCGCAGACTCGGTTGTCAACAGGATCTGGTAGGGTCCGTCCCACCTGGGCTGGAAAACCTGTGAAGGAAATTTCCTGATCCACACCCACTCTCCTGGGATGAGGTCGTGCCCTCCTTCAGGTGGTGGTCCCCACACCTCCAGGACCTGCTCGCGGGCTCCTTGGGTGGCCTCTGTCAGCAACTTGCAATAATACAAAGGAATGGTTGATCCATCTGAGGAAACCCCGGTCTCAGCACCTGTAAGAGAACTTGTTTCAAATTATTACAGGCGGCTTTTGCTACGGGAACCAAGGCAATCTTGTCCTTGTACTGCACTCCCCCCTTAAGCAGATCTGTTAAGAGTTTGCTCACCCTGTAAAAACATTGCACCCAGGCCCTGTTAAAATTTCACAATGCTAGACACAAAAGGGCCTTATCATAACTGCTTCTATTAGACACTCTAAAGCTGAAGCAACTCAGAATTGTGGGCACTCAGTATTGATGGAACGGAAGTGGAAACAGTCACCAGCTTTAGGTTTTTGGGAATTCACATCTCTAAAGATCTAACCTGGACTGTGAACACTGACTCTATCATGAAGAAGGCTCAGCAGCGCCTTTATTTCTTGAGGTGCCTCAAGCGATGGGGGATGCCAACACATGTGTTGGTGAACTTCTACCGCTGCACTATCGAGAGCGTCCTCACCAACGGGATCACCGTGTGGTATGGCAACACCTCTTCGCGAGAAAGAAAGGCACTGCAGAGAATGGTCAATATGGCCCAGAAGATCATCGGCTGCGGTCTCACCGAGATTAAACAGCTCTATGAGGACCGCTGCCGTGGTAGAATTCTGGCCATCACAGAGGACAGTCACCACCCCGGGCATGAGCTCTTCACCCCACTGCCCTCAGGCAAGAGATATAAGAGCATACGGACACTTACCACTAGATTCTTCAATAGCTTCTATCCACAAGCAGTGAGACTGGCGAACACATTTAGCCATCCCCCTCGGACCACACCTACACCATCACCATCTACCTCATTGTAATTTATTAATTGTACGTCTCCAGTCATTGCTTACACGTCTGTATTGTTTACAGTCAAACTGTCTGCATGTTTACTTGCACATTGTCTATTGTTTGTTTGTACATTGTCTTGATGCACTGTTTGCACTTTGTTTTGTTTTTTACACTTGTTTTATAATCGAGAGACTTTCTGTAAGTAAGAATTCCATTGTACCAGTACCGGTTACATATGGCAATAAAGTTCAAGTTCAAGTTCAAGTTCAAGTTCAAGTTTCCTCGTCAGGGGAAGCACTCAGAATACCATCAACATACTGAGTGATCACAGTCAGTTGAAGCCACGTGATACCCTGTTCTGGATAGTCATTCTTTGTAATGCATAATATTCCAACCCAATTGATCTGGGATAAAACCACCCATTAAAATCTGGTACTCGGCAAGTAAAACTTGCTGTCCCAATACTCCTGTGGCCTCCTGCCGTCTTCCCATATACATTGCCCTATAGTACACTGTCGAACAGAGGAGTGAAACAAGCATGACAGTAGTGCTCCAGTATCCCCTAACAGAGAAACCAACACTCCATTAACAGTACATTTTTAACCACTGGACTGGGACAGACTTAGGGAGGCTACAAGGGATTTACAGGATCTAATCGTTAGGTAAACAGATCTTCTCACAAGACGTTATTCTCCGCAGTCTCGATTCTAAACCTACAGCGTTTCAGCATGTCTGGTTTCGAGACATTCGAATAAAACCAAATTGTTTCCACTATTGCAACTAATTGTATAAAAATACAAAAACTGTTTAACTACTTTTACGTCCACCTGTACTGTACTTATACGTTTCAGACGCTCTTATATTTTCCAATCTCCTTAAGTTGATTTTCGTCAAGTCTCTTTAGTTACGTCTCTAGCCAGTCCCGCTGGCTAAACACACTCACACCGTCATTTAGTAGACCAAAACTCAAGTTACACACATACATGCCGGCACACAAATTCATAAAACACACATACACATCGAGAATATATTTTTCTCTTCGTAATACAATGTGCTGTATTCTTCTTTTACTTCTACATTAATCCTTTTAATTCCTGAAGCGCACTCCAGGTTCGCTGCATTTCTAATTTCGGGTGCGGTGCTTTAACCCACCGGTCAATATCTTCCGGTTTTGGATTTGATCGTATGGGGGAATCAGGGAAGGTAGGTGCGAGTGCAGACCCCCTCGACGGGGTGCGAGACAGTGTTAGAGTGGCGCTGTCATCAACGGCGCCAGCCCCTGCTACATCAAGTCCTTTCCCACTTCAAGTGAGAGTACAGATCTGCGGGCGCCCTCCCTCTAACAGGGGAGACCCTGATCTGTCTTTATCACACTCATACCAAGTGTTATCCCAATCAGACCCCCCTTCTCCATATGGCCACTGTGGGAATTGATCCCAATTATTTTCGTTTCCTGCCTGTTTGTTCCCCTGTGGGAGAGCAGGATATAACTTAGTCGCCGGCTGTAGCACATTAACCAGTGCAGCGTGACCAGGAGTTAATTCCTTCTTTAGTTTCTCATTCTCCTGTACTGCCTCTTTTAGCTTTTTTTTTTCTTTACTCTTTCGTAGCGAGTAAAGTATCTTTTCTTCCAGGTTTTTTGTTTTCCCCGTAAACACACTTTTAAATCACATCCCAATTTCTTTTTTTTTTTCTCATGTATCTGCCACCACTGGTGTCGGCCATGCACCACGGTGGGAGCTACATGCTTGTGCTTTTGCCAATCAATACTCATATGCTTTCTTTACAGGCGTCTTCGCCCCAAATTCCCTCTGACAAACACAGCTTTTCCCATATTTTTCTCCTTCTTTTCCGTCAACTTACACTTTTCCGATATATAAACGGACTCTTCCACCACTTTCTCAAACCATCAGTTAGCACACATGTTCGGTCTCTTTTACTTTTGTCGTGTGTGAGGCTCATACAGTAAGGGGATGCTTTCACTTGGAAAAAACCTGTTAATTCCTGCACTCATTCAGCCAAGGGCGTCTATTCCCTCCAGATCTAAATGCCTCTCAGAGACTTTAGAGAGGACTTACACCGCACTGTTCACAGGTAAGGAACGAGACCTCGAAAAACCCCCTTTCTTGATCAGTAAATCCCCATCCCCAGAACGCCAACATCGCTGCTTTTGCCCCGGGGTGGACTTACGCACTGAACTCAATCAGGGCGATTCTCGGGTCTCAACGTCCTTTAAATCCCGCTACTTAATGCTTTGCTCTTTTATTATGAGGTGTGTTTATGTTAGTGTCGTGCGTGTGTATATGTATTTCACAAACAAGGAAAACACCAAAAACATACATACATATATATCTCTTCTACTCCTGTTTCCTTTAAAACAAAAAACCACTCCACGCCAATCCGTGCACGATCAAGGCGTAGCTAATCTCAGGACCCCGGGCGCAATTATGGCCCACACCAATCCTGGATTATACGTGCATTTAATGCACCACTCAGCTCCAGAACCCCGGGCGCAATTAAGGCCCACACCGATCCCGAGCCACAGAACTCCGGGCGCAATAAAGGCCCACACCAGTTCTGACCTTCAGAACTCCGGGCGCAATTAAGGCCCACACCAGTCCTGAACTACGTGCATTTAATGCACCACTTGCTCTAGAACCCCGGGCGCAATTAAGGCCCACACCGATTCTGAGCCTCAGAACTCCGGGCGCAATTAAGGCCCAAACCAGTTCTGACCTTCAGAACTCCGGGCGCAATTAAGGCCCACACCAGTCCTGAACTTCACTGTAAGGGTCCAAAACCCGTTCAAAAACTCCACGCGCAATTAAGGCATACACCAGCTTCGAACGCCTGTACACAATACCGCGGAACCCCTGCCAGACCAAATTCTGGGCTTACAGCAAACAACCCATTACATACACCGTTGTCTTTCCCGGGCCAGAGGAATTCAGAAACTCACGTTTACTCCGTCATCTAGGGCGATTCTCGCAGGGAGCAGACCCAATCGGTCAGAGAGAGTCGGGACTTTTTTTTAAAAAGAGGAGTCCTTACCTCTTAGTAATGTGAGCGCTGACCGTCTCTCCTGCCGATGGGAAGTTCTGCGCCTTCTGGAGCATCCGCCGACTACGCCAAATTTGTTGTAACAGAAGAAATAAGGTTCTTGATCCCGAGATGAAGTAAAACAGATGAGTTTATTGCATGCAAGGAACAATAAAGCCGAAGTCTTGTTTCCCGCAAGAAACAACAAAACCGAAGTATTGTTCCCCGTACTGTTACAAACTTTTGGGTTATATAGTGTTTTCTTCTCCGTTTCTGACGTCACTCGGTCTGATGGTAAAGAGGGGGGTTCATGGTATTTGGCCAGTTTACGATGTTCTGGACAAATGGTCAGTTTAAGATTACACCCAGGGGGGTTCCAAGCTTGTATCTGCAATCCTTATCAGTTAACCCCCTTTCCTGCCATAAACCCTAGCTTGTGACTTAGAAGTCTAAACCCCCTACAGAAAGGATTAAATTCAAACCCCCGTCTTCACATCTTTCTTCAATGAGTAATGTATTTACTTCCGAGTTTAGAGTAACAGTGGGTAATAACACTGATTAGCGATTTGGTAACCGAACGATATATATTGACATATATTCTCTGTTGTGTATCTCTTTGTGTTTGTATCTCTTCGAGATTATATACCTTGTATATTGATAACCCTCACAGTAAGGTCTGCCGCTTGTATCCAGGCAGACTAGTATATGTTTGGTGCACACTTTATATTAATAAATGTATCTCGTGTATTGAACCCGTGTGTGTGCGTTGTTAGTTGTTCTGACGATTGATTTTCTAAAAGCCCCAACGAACAACCTCGTGATTACTGCTACAATTAATAATTGTCTCAGTAAACCCATCAAACCACTACATTTAATGGCGTCCCTGGGTGGGCTGAGTTTAGAATGAAATGAGAATCAATCGCACAGAATAACTGATATTGCTGTGAGTTCAAGTTCAGCACAGCACTGCGGCTTCTATACGCGAATACCGGGTGTGCTGATAACTGCGTAAAGAAATCCCCCTGTTTTCTAGCGTTTAGTGTAACGTGTGGTGATTGGAAATCCATCTGCTTGGGTGTTTAGATTCCATACTGTATTTTGGTCAAAGGAAAAAAAAGTAATACTCTTAAAGTTTCTCTGACGTAATGACAATGGCTGCTAAAATGTCTGAAGTGGAGTCGCTTGTAAGTACTATTTCTAGCGACGACAATCCTGGTTACTGGAGCGGTATCGAAAAGTTGAACTTTGATGATATTGAGAAGCTGCAAGTAGATTTAGTAGCTAAGGTAGCGAACCAGCTTAACACAGGAGGGTCCGTGAACACAGTTCAGGTCCTATCGAGTTTCGCCTTAAATCTAGCTAAACAGCTGGAACTGTCTTTGTCCGAGCTGACAAAGTTTCAAAAGCTTCATGGAAAGCTAGAAAGATATAAGGCGGAGTGAGTTGAGTTGTTGGATATAAACAGAGGAAAGAGAGTGAAAAATGAGGAAAGTGAAGACAGACTTTTGGGAAGTTCTAGGTAAATTAGATGATTTGTCTGCTAGAGAAACTGCGGCTGAGGTAGCTAGGAGAGACCTGGAAGCGAGCTTGAAAGAAAAAGAAAAAGAAATCGAGAGTTTAAATGAACTCAGCCAGGGAAGGCAAAAGGAGTTAGATGCTTTCGTACTGGAAGCAAAACAGGCTAGATCCCACTTGCATGCCAGCCCACCTAGCAGCCCGGAGCGCTCACCCAGCGCACCGGGAGGAGGTTTCTCCCGGCCAGGGTCTGTGGTCGGATCGGCATGGGGGAGATCGCCGAGTTCTGCGCGAGACGCAAGGGCAATGCAATTCGGGCAGAGACCCCCTGCTCCTGATCACGGCTGTCTTCCTGCCCGCGGAGAAACCGTAAAAATTAACCTCCACTCCCTGAGGCAGTTAGCCAAAGATGTAGAAAAGTTTGACCCGTCAGTGTCAGGGAATAATGTGGAAACCTACATCGATGAGCTGAGATATACTTTGCAGTTTATGCCCGGAGCGTCCGAACAGGAAAAGGCTATGTTAGTAAGGAAAACTACTAGCCGAGCAGTCCACGAGTGGATGTCTAGACAAGGACCGGAGGTCTGTAATAGCTTTGAGGAGCTGTGTCAGGCAATGATCGGAGAATTTTCGGCTTTTATCGATCCCATAGCTGCCGTGGCCGCTGCGCACCATATTAAGCACGAAAAAGCTGAAGCCCCTCGTGACTATTATGAGAGGCTTAGGCGCACTTATTTTGCAGGGCGGAATGAAGAGGGTTGCGAAGAGAACGTGAATTTCAAAGGTTTATTCATTGCTAATCTGCATCCCTCAGTCAGGAAAATGATTGTGATGCACACTGATGCAAAAGCGATGAAAATGGCTGACATTAGAAGGTTGGCTCCAAAAGCCTGGGGAGCTGAAGTCTCTGCTTCCTCAGAGCGAAAACCTGCTAAAACGTCCGTGTTCGCCACTAAAGCCAGCAGGGTTGACGACTCGCCTCAGCTCGAGGGAGCTGAGGTTCCTGAGCCCGCTAAGCCCCGGCGCAAAATAGGCAGGCAGGACCGCACTAAGTGTCAGAGCCGCCGTGAGCGCTACGGGGAAGGCAAGGGCTCAGGCAGAGCCTATCATAAGGCTGGACGAAGGGAGTCGACTGCAGCCCGCCTGGCCCGGCTTGAACAAGCCCTGCTTGAGAGATCACGACAAGGTAAACCTTCCGCACCGAATGCCGGAAGCGTGAATGAGCTTAGGGGGACCACGCCCCTTCTCACTGGAGGAGGCGGGGATCCATCCCAAACCCCTCCCTCAGTCTATCTGATTGGGTGGGAGGGTTCCTGCCTGGAAGAAGGCTGTGACTCTGAGTTGGGCGCTGACCCCGCCCCTGAAGTCAAAGAAAAGGCAGGCTTCCAACAATTCTTAGGGAATCTCAGCCAGAAAGGCAAAGCAAGGCGTATTTATATCAAGGTTTCTCTTGAAAACGTCTTAGATAGAGAAGCACTGATTGACACTGGGGCTGAAATTAGTTTGATGTCAGCCGATCTACTCAGCGAGCTCAAACGAGTAGCGAAAGGAAAAGGCATCAGACTTAAGGTAGAACCGTGTAAGATAGATATTTCCAGCTATACCCAGGATCATGTCAGGATCACACACCGAGTGTGGGTGGCACTTAGGTTCGGGCCAATGAATGTGGTGCATCCTGTTTACATCTCTAGGTTTAAAACAGAGCCACTACTCATTGGCCAAGACCTGCTTGACAGGCTGGAGCCTCTGGTGGACTGCCAGCATGGAAAATTGTGGGTTCAGGTCAAAAACCCTAAGCCTGTCGCACAGCAAAAAGGGGGGTTCAGTGGTTATGCTGTGCTCACGCAGTGCCCACTGAACACTATAGCTGAGTTGGAGGTTCCACATGGTTCCTCAGGACGAGAAATAAATGTCTCTTCTTGCTTTCCAAAACTACAGGGAAGTCCTGCCCAGGCCAGCACTCCCACGGTCTCCCAACTACAGGAGCAGTGCTCCGAGCAGCTGCTTGACCCGGCAGGTAAAGCACACCCCTTTTTCATCCCTGAAGAAGAGTGGATCTCCCTGTCCGGTAATGAATGGGAGTCCTTTCTGTGCGCCCTGGTACCTCAGGGGGACCAGGACTACCACCCCATGGTGGTGGGAGGGGTCCAGGTGGCAGAAGTGCAGGTTGATGATGTATTTCTCAGCCTCAGCTCTGAGAAGTCCATAATCAGTGAAGGTCTGTTTGAGGACCTGTCGCGAAGCCGTCAGGTGACCCTGGTGACGCAGTCACAGGTTCTGTGGTGGGCACCCCCACCTCATAGGTCCATTTGGAGCAAAGGAAGCTTTGTAGCTTCCATCTCCATTGGAAAAAGGAAGTTTGCTCACTACTTCCAGGTAGCACCTCAGCTGACCCATTCGGTCTGTATTGGTGCAGACCTGTTGGTTCGACTGGGCGCCCAGCTGGACACAGTCGGCCCACAGGGAGTATTGTCTTGCCAGACTACTCCTACCCCTCCTAGCACCTGCTGTTCGTGGCGAAAACAGCAACCGTCAACATAGGCCATGGGTAAGCCCTGGCCCACGTTCTCATCATGATACCGATGATTGTTCGGTAGCTCAGCACTGGGAATTGTTTCTGGAGCTTCCATGTCAGTGTCACAGCCGTGACACACTTGGCCCAAAGCCAGGCCCTGTCCCAGGTACATTTTCTTGCTCTGTGCATAACGTACCTCTATCTCATAGCCTTGTAGGGCCATCATCCATGCCACAATCCTGCTATTTGACACCCTGCCCGCTTTCAGTCTCTGGCTATGCAGGAATGTCACAGGTTGGTGGCATGTTTCGATGATGATCTTTTGTCCCCCAACATAACTACGGAAGTGTTCTACCGACCAGACCGTAGATAACAGGGCCTTCTCGCAGTCCAAGAACTTTTGCTCCACTGGGCTCAGGGCTCGACTGGCATACGCCACCACCCTTCGCTCTTGGTCATATTCCTGACTCAGAGCAGCCCCAAGGCAGTGCTCTGAGAACCCTGCTTCAAGGTAGAAGACCTTATTTTTGTCATGGTAGGCCAGGCACGGCGCACTACCGAGTTTGCGCTTCAGCTCCATCACAGCCTGTTCTGGGGAAGGTCCCCACTCAAAGGGCACGTCTTTCTGCAACAGCTTGTGGAGGGGCCTTGCTATTTCAGCGTAATCCTCAATGAACTGCCGGGAATAATTACATACTCCCAGAAAGCTGCGCAGTTCAGACAGGTTAGTGGGCGACTTCATATTCTGAATAGCTTGGACTCGGCTGGACTGTGGCTGTATGCCTTGGGCTCCAACCAACAGTCCCATGTACTCCACTTGGGTCCTACACCAATGTCCCTTAGCCAGGGACAGTTTGGCCCCTGCACGGGAGAGCTGGGTCAACACATGCCTGATCTCGGCCATGTGTTCTTCCCAGGTCTGACTCCGCATCAGAATGTCGTCCACATAGACCAGGTTGCCCCTGGTGGCTGCATCACTCATGGCTTTGTGCAGAAATATGTTGAACTCCGCTGGGGAGTTGGAATACCCAAAGGGGCATCGATTCCAGGTGAACTGCCTGTTTCCAAAGGAAAAGGCCAGTTTGTACTGGTCTGTTGGTTCTACCTTAAGGGTCCAGAACCCATTGGCCACATCCACTGTGGTGAAATATTTTGCTGTTGTCACCTTGGCTTACTCCTGATCTAGGTAGATCATTGGCCATCGTGACAAAGGAACCTGTTTATTCAGCTGCCGGTAGTCAATGGTCAGACGCCACTTACCATTGGGTTTCAGCACCGGCCACAGTGGGGAGTTATAAATGGAGTTACACTCCCTTATGATCTGACGCTCTAGTAGAGCATCCAACTTCTGCTTTATGGACTCGTATGCCGTGAGGGGAATGCGATACTGCCTGACATAGGTTGGGCGGGCCCCAGGGGCTGTGGGAATGCGCACTGTGTGCAAATCCGTCACCCCGCAGTCATAGTTGTCCCGTGCAAACACTTCCTGGAAATCCTGGAAGATCTGACGCAGCTGCTGACGCTGGCTTTCCGTTTCCAGGGCATCTGCCTTACCAACCTGTTCCTGTACCTGCTCTAGGAACCCCGCTTTTGACGGCATGGCGGTTTCCCGGGTCGCACTCTCGGCTGAGTGGTCCGTCGGAACACCTGCGTGTACTGTGTACACAACCATCTCATCCTTTTCGCAAAGGTCCACCCTGCACACCTCCTGGTTGCAGAATCCCTCTATTGGCATAATTGCAATCATCCGCCGGGGGTAGGTGTAGTACACCTGCTCGGTTCCCCCCTCCCTGGCCAAGGGACCAGGGAGCTGCCCCAGTACTGGGATGGCCAGTTCGAAATCATAGAAACCATTGTCAATTACCAGTCCCATGTCAGTGCGAGCAGGGATTTTGACATCTTGTTTTGCTATGTTCTGCACCAACAGGCAGGTGGCTCGGCCATTCCGTTCCAGTCTGGGGGTACCACAGACTGCTAGGTTCAGTCTGATAAACTGAGCTGATGGTTGGAAGAAAACCATCTCAGCGTCCATTCTCTGTCCCTTCTTTAGGACAAGGCGTACCGGAAACCCTGCTGTTGACTCAAGAACGATCAGGTCTGATTCGTTTACTACCTGGCAGGCCTGAGGAATCGTCTGACCTGACCGAATGTTCTCGGGGTCGCTGCTTAGAGAGTGGGCATCTAGGTTCACCCGTGTCCACAGCACACTGTTTACTGTGTCCAGCTGGGCGCCCAGTCGAACCAACAGGTCTGCACCAATACAGACCGAATGAGTCAGCTGAGGTGCTACCTGGAAGTAGTGAGCAAACTTCCTTTTTCCGATGGAGATGGAAGCTACACAGCTTCCTTTGCTCCAAATTGACCTATGAGGTGGGAGTGCCCACCACGGAACCTGTGACTGCGTCACCAGGGTCACCTGACGGCTTCGCGACAGGTCCTCGAACAGACCTTCACTGATTATGGACTTCTCAGAGCTGAGGCTAAGAATTACATCATCAACCTGCACTTCTGCCACCTGGACCCCTCCCACCACCATGGGGTGGTAGTCCTGGTCCCCCTGAGGTACCAGGGTGCACAGAAAAGACTCCCATTCATTTCCGGACAGGGAGATCCACTCTTCTTCAGGGATGGAAAAGGGGTGTGCTTTACCTGGCGGGTCAAGCAGCTGCTCGGAGCACTGCTCCTGTAGTTGGGAGACCGTGGGAGTGCTGGCCTGGGCAGGACTTCCCTGTAGTTTTGGAAAGCAAGAAGAGACATTTATTTCTCGTCCAGAGGAACCAGGAGGAACCTCCAACTAAGCTATAGTGTTCAGTGGGCACTGTGTGAGCACAGCATAACCACTGAACCCCCCTTTTTGCTGTGCGACAGGCTTAGGGTTTTTGACCTGAACCCACAATTTTCCACGCTGGCAGTCCACCAGAGGCTCCAGCCTGTCAAGCAGGTCTTGGCCAATGAGTAGTGGCTCTGTTTTAAACCTAGAGATGTAAACAGGATGCACCACGTTCATTGGCCCGAACCTAAGTGCCACCCACACTCGGTGTGTGATCCTGGCATGATCTTGGGTATAGCTGGAAATATCTATCTTACACGGTTCTACCTTAAGTCTGATGCCTTTTCCTTTCGCTACTCGTTTGAGCTCGCTGAGTAGATCGGCTGACATCAAACTAATTTCAGCCCCAGTGTCAATCAGTGCTTCTCTATCTAAGACGTTTTCAAGAGAAACCTTGATATAAATACGCCTTGCTTTGCCTTTCTGGCTGAGATTCCCTAAGAATTGTTGGAAGCCTGCCTTTTCTTTGACTTCAGGGGCGGGGTCAGCACCCAACTCAGACTCACAGCCTTCTTCCAGGCAGGAACCCTCCCACCCAATCAGATAGACTGAGGGAGGGGTTTGGGATGGATCCCCGCCTCCTCCAGTGAGAAGGGGCGTGGTCCCCCTAAGCTCATTCACGCTCCCCAGGCTTTTTGAGCCAACCTTCTAATGTCAGCCATATTCATCGCTTTTGCATCAGTGTGCATCACAATCATTTTCCTGACTGAGGGATGCAGATTATCAATGAATAAACCTTTGAAATTCACGTTCACTTCACAACCCTCTTCATTCCGCCCTGCAAAATAAGTGCGCCTAAGCCTCTAATAATAGTCGCGAGGGGCTTCAGCTTTTTCGTGCTTAATATGGTGCGCAGCGGCCACGGCAGCTATGGGATCGATAAAAGCCGAAAATTCTCCGATCATTGCCTGACACAGCTCCTCACAGACTATTACAGACCTTCGGTCCTTGTCTAGACATCCACTCGTGGACCGCTCGGCTAGTAGTTTTCCTTACTAACATAGTCTTTTCTTGTTCGGACGCTCCGGGCATAAACTGCAAAGTATATCTCAGCTCATCGATGTAGGTTTCCACACTATTCCCTGACACTGACAGCTCAAACCTTTCTACATCTTTGGCTAACTGCCTCAGGGAGTGGAGGTTAATTTTTATGGTTTCCCTGCGGGCAGGGAGACGACCGTGATCAGGAGCAGGGGGTCTATGCCTGAATTGCATCGCCCTTGCGTCTCGCACAGGACTCGGCAATCTCCCCCATGCCGATCCGACCACAGAAACCTCCTCCCGGCGCGCTGGGTGAGCGCTCCGGGCTGCTGGGTGGGCTGGCATGCAAGTGGGATCTAGCCTGTTTTGCTTCCAGTACGGCAGCATCTAACTCCTTTTGCCTTTCCTGGCTGAGCTCATTTAAACTCTCAATTTCTTTTTCTTTTTCTTTCAAGCTCGCTTCCAGGTCTCTCCTAGCTTCCTCAGCCGCAGTTTCTCTAGCAGACAGGTCATCTAATTTACCTAAAACTTCCCTGAGTCTGTCTTCACTTTCCTCATTTTTCACTCTCTTTTCTCTGATTATATCCAACAACTCAACTCACTCCGCCTTATATCTTTCTAGCTTTCCATGAAGCTTTTGAAACTTTGTCAGCTCGGACAAAGACAGTTCCAGCTGTTTAGCTAGATTTAAGGCGAAACTCGATAGGACCTGAACTGCGTTCACAGACCCTCCTGTGTTAAGCTGGTTCGCTACCTTAGCTACTAAATTTATTTGCAGCTTCTCAATATCATCAAAGTTCAACTTTTCAATACCGGTCCAGTAACCAGGATTGTCGTCGCTAGAAATAGTACTTACAAGCGACTCCACTTCAGACATTTTAGCAGCCATTGTCATTACATCAGAGAAACTTTAAGAGTATTACTTTTTTTCCTTTTTCCAAAATACAGTATGGAATCTAAACACCCGAGCAGATGGATTTCCAATCAGCACACATTACACTAAATGCTAGAAAACAGAGGGATTTCTTTACGCAGTTATCAGCACACCCGGTATTCGGGTATAGAAGCCGCAGTGCTGTGCTGAACTTGAACTCACAGCAACATCAGTTATTCTGTGCGATTGATTCTCATTTCATTCTAAACTCGCCAGCCCAGGGACGCCATTAAATGTAGTGGTTTGATGGGTTTACTGAGACAATTATTAATTGTAGCCGTAATAACGAGGTTGTTCGTTGGGGCTTTTAGAAAATCAATCATCAGAACAACTAACAACGCACACACACGGGTTCAATACACGAGATACATTTATTAATATAAACTGTGTACCAAACATATACTAGTCTGCCTGGATACGAGCGGCAGACCTTACTGTGAGGGTTATCAATATACAAGGTATATAATCTCGAAGAGATGCAAACACAAAGAGATACACAACAGAGAATTTGTCAATATATATCATTCGGTTACCAAATCGCTAATCATTGTTATTACCCACTGTTACTCTAAACTCGTAAGTAAATACATTACTCATGAATTAAATTGATAACAACTTATGTTGAGGTACAATTGAATTGTCGAGACGCAATGTAGAACATGGGGTTTACTTATCCACTGTGTTTGGATTTGGAATTTCCCGGCACGGACACCAAACCAGCTGACAGGCTCTGTTGCAGCCTCTGTTCCAGCGGTTGTCCAATGGGCGTTGTCCCGGCGTCCTCTGGCTACCGGCCAACCAGTCAAGGTGCAGCTCGGAGTAGGACGGGCGGAGGAATCTGACTGCGGCGCGCAGGGCAGTCGTTGCTCCGAGGGGATCTACCAGCAGTCCGGCTGGCTAGTAGAAAGTCTCTATGCACAGAGTGTGACCGTGAGTCCTCACAAGTCACTCTTTTGCCTGGGAAGAAACTGGTTCGTTCCCGGTCCAGCGCTGCTTCTGAATAAGCTACTCAGGTTGTCGACGAGGGTCCAACTGTAGGCTGCCGTTGATCAAGTGGAGCATTCACGTTGGTAGAATTCTGAGTACGTACGGGATCCTCGGCCTCGTGCTTAGAACAAAGTCCAAGTCCTTTTGCAGACAACAGCAGTTGTCACATGATTGTTTCTGAGGATGTGCGAAAATGGCCAAGGAGAGCCCCGATCTGAGCTTGTGCTCCCTTTTTGACCAAGACCCAGATGTGTGCTGATTGGTTGAGAGTTTGGCGGTGTAGCGGTGAGGCTTATTAATAAGGCAGAATTAAGTGTTTCTGAGCTTTCCCAAATTAGGCCTAATTTCTCTGTTCATCTCTGTGGTGCAGCCACAGAGAAAGAATTCATGCAAGCTGATTTAAGATGTTTTCTTGTGATAAGAAACCAGCTCCCAAAGGGGGATGCACTTAGCTAAGCCTGGCTATCATGATCAATGGTCATCCATTGGCGCCTATCTGTCTAGGGAGTGCGAGTTGGACATCTGGATTGCATTCCTAAGTGTCAGGAGTAAGTGACTCATATCTCACCTTGATCAACCAATCAGGGACTGGTAGGGCCGAGTAACCCACGTGGGACTCTGATGCCCATGGAACTTTCAGCCAATCAATGAGCTGAAGTTCCTCCAGGTAAAAACAGGCAACACAGAGATTCAGATTCAGATTCAGATTCAGAAGGGATTCTGGAGAGGATTCTGTGGACTGTTCTAAAGGGAATTCAAAGGAGAATTCCAGGGCAGGACGGCCCAGGAGCAGAAGGCTCCCAAGGGCAGGACATCCTCGCAGCGCGCCTCCTGACCATCCTGAGACTCAGCCCGGACAACCACGGAACGGCCAGTGTGTCCGAGTGCCAGAACTTTCCTTTGTTCTAAGAGTCTAGAGTGGAGGTTGCCAGAGAGTAACCAGCAGCAGGCCTCGTGAACAGGTCGGAACTGTGGACAGCTGAATCACTATTCAGAACTAGCTCTTCATTAGGAACGAACCGGTCCTCTTCCTGACTTGCTGGGACCCACAGTCATCTTTTCTCCTGTGCACAAACTTTGCTAGTTAAAGCCAACACTAACTAGCCGGTCAGTGAGCATCAGCAGCGCACCGTCGCAAGCCGCACAGCACAGCCTGGCACCGAGCCAGAGAGCGCGGATTGGACAGCAACAGCCTGCAACTGTTTCTTTGTGCCCGCAGGAGATCTGAATCCCCAAAGATTGGATGAGTATTCAACTTCAATGCATTACAGCTCAAGAATTCAATTGTTATCCCAACCAGTTGATATCAATTTAATTCCTAAGAGTTATGTACTTGTTTCGAGTATCTAATGTAGAAGTTATAACCAAGTTCATTTATGAAACGGTCTTAATGAATGATATACTGAACGTATGTCCTCTTGATATATGTAACACTTCGTAACTGATTGAATATATATCTTTTGTATTCTGATAACCCTCTCGATAAGATCTGTTAGTTTAAGGCATATTCTATGTATTAATAAATGTATCCTCGTGTATTAGTACCTGTGTGTGTGCGTTGTTTGAGTTATGTCGCATGGTTGGACTCTAAAGCCATCAAAAGAATCAACTTTGTGATTTACTGCTACAATTAATAATTGTCTCAGTAAATGCCCAAACCCTACAGAACTGGTGCCTTCAGAGAGCCAGTTTTCTTACATATTTGGCGTCCCTGAATGGCTATGAATCACTACAGCGGGCATTGGAGACCCACGTGGTATTACCACGCCCTGCCAGTCCCTGATTGGTTGGTCAAGGTGAGATATAAGTCACTTACTCTTGACACTTAGGAATGCAGTCCAGATGTCCATTCGGCACTCCCTAGACTGATAGGCGCCAATGGATGACCATTGATCATGATAGCCAGGATTAGCTAAGTGCATCCCCGTGTGGGAGTTGTTCCTTATCAAAAGAAAACATCTTAAATCAGCCTGCATGAATACTTTCTCAGTGGCTGCACCACAGAGATGGAGGGTGAGATGGGGCCTCCTTTAGGAAAGCATACCAACGCTTAATTCTGTCTTATTAACAAGCATTGCCGCTACAATGTCACAAACATTCAAAGTTAAGTGATTACCATTTTCCATGAATACTTGCGCTCGTTATCACAGTAAAAGAAACTCATACTTTTAAGAATTTAATTATTTAAGCAATAAGTCACGAGAGGCCGTACTATATCGTAGATATAGTCACAGTTAAAAGGTGTTTTAATTGTGACTAGATCCACAATATAGCACAGGCCTCAAGTGCCTTATTGCTTTTATAAAACGGTACCCAAATATGCCAGTGCTGTATAGAATAAATTTTAATTTAAAAAAAATATTTAACATGAAAATTAAGACGTTTACATTCCTCCGCCTGGGAATATAGTCCCTCATTACTATGCAATGCAGAAACATAGCCACAAGTACCATTAGCTAGCAAAGAGGACATTAGCTAGCCAATATGATAAATAAAGGGGGAAAAAAGCAATTGGGAAAAAAAAGACCTGCTGATCTGTTCTGCATACCAGGAAGAGAACAGAATATGATTTTTTCTGTTTGAAACGTGTTTTGTCTTTCTGAAATAAATGTATTTTAAACATTTAATTAAGAAGAAAAAAACTAACAGCATACACAAACATTCTAAGTTGATCACGAGGAAGAAAGATCACCCATTTTTCGCTCATAAAAAGTGGTTATTTACAATCGAAACCTTTTTTTATAGAATTTAAAGTCATGCAATGTCTAAGTTAAGTTGCCCAGCCTAAGGGCGTTTATAATATAAGGGCCTATCTAAAGAAATAAAGAACGATATAATTGTATTCATATACTGTCTGGTCCGTCCTATTCATATGAAAGTCAGTGACGTCACCGCGCTGGCAAGCCCTCAGTCACCTGACCAGCAGATCACTGCGTCAGAGAGAGTCAATATAGCTTCTGGGAAATAAATTTTCCTGCATCAAAGTTTAACTAGTACAGAGCGCTCTACATTACAAACTCCAAGTGTTTCATTTTGAGCTGAAGACCCTCACACCTGAAGGCTTCACAGGCAAAACATTGTGTTTTCTCTCTTCTCTTTTCAGCATGGAATAAACCTATTACTTGTTCCTTTGCAATCGACGCAGCCTGATGCAGCTACCCACCTGAAGTAGTTACTGTATATGTATTTCAAGGTGCTCTGTTTTATTAATAGACACTTCGACTCAAGTATTGTACAGTGATATAGATGTGGGTAATGTCATCCCCATTAAACAATGTGCTTATCACCCAAATCCTGCTAAACTAAAAATTAGATACAAGATGAGTATTATTGGACAATGTTGTGAGGATCTAGCGGAATTTCTCTGTAAACTGAAGAGTTATGGAGGAGACACGTATCACCTCTTTTTACACTGGGTGATGCATTATCTCAATCACCTGCTAATTTGTTTTAAACCACGGGAAAACAGGAGAATGTGATTGTACTGTATCTGTACGGAATTTGTATTGTGTTTACAAAATTAAAGTGTTTAAAATGTATAACTAAAAAGTAAAAAAAAAATTCTTACTCAAAGATTCTAAGATGATCAGAAGGAAGCGTATTGCATGTCTAATGGTCTAAACCCCATTACCCACATTTTGATTAAAATCACAAATACGTGTTTAATTAAATGCCTTTATTGATTCACAATCTGACAATGCAATGTAAATCATTATCTTTGTCTTCTAAGTCCCTTAATTAACTTTAAGCATAGCTTTCTCACTATTTAGATTTTTTTTCATACCATCGTTAAACAAAGCAGGAGCGTATTGTACTTCCTCATGGGATCAAACGTGGAAAGATTAGATTGTAATCCGTTTTTATTTTTAAAATAAATTTGAAAAAAGTGTCATCTATACAAAAAAAGGTTCATTTAATACCACTCGATAGTTATATTAATAAAGATAAGCTCTCTATTACAGATCAGATCAAATATCAAACACAGATCAAACAGCAATATCTCACACGCCGGGGCTGATCTGTGATCTGTGATCTGTGATGTGGTTGAGTGTGAATTGTGGTGCTCTAGCAGGCTAGCTGGTGTCTGTGCGGTTGGGGCCAGCTGGCTGTGCCGAAAAATAAATAGAACCGTTTTAACAACTCTTAAGCATACTGTAGTTTTTGTTAACACAACTTTATCAGTGAAAAGACCACGGGCACTTTTCCTCCCCCCTACATTCTCAGAGTAGAATAGGCTGACCTTCCAATGCAAGACAGTCCCCCCTCCCCCCATGGACAGACAGACAAATATTTTCACTGCCTATTTTTTGACTAGCTATTCAGAGGGAAAGGCAGTGACATCACCGCGCTGGCAAGCATGCTCTTTAGATACGAGATTCCAAGTTCATCCTGCTACCAACATTGAATAAAAAAATCTTTAGATTTCTAAGTTTGTCTTTATTAAGTGGTTTCATTAGTGACGAAGGCTAAACTTTCTGTATGGAATGCGTGCTAAGTTAAAAAAAATAAAGTATTTAAAATGTTTAACTAAGAAGTAGTGTAGTCTGCAAAGGAACAAGTAATAGGTTTATTCCATGCTGAAAAGAGAAGAGAGAAAACGCAAGGTTTTGGCTGTGAATCTCTTTTATCATAAAACATTTGCCAGTCTGTCTGTGGGGGGAAAGAGGACTGTCTTTCACTGGTTGGCTCGCCTATTAGTCCTTAAAAAAGAAAGAGGGAGGAAAATACTTTATCCAGTGGGGCAATTTAACAGACGGCTCAAGCCTTTGAAAGGCTATTAATTTGATTAATAGGGAATATAATATGGAATCGCGTATCTAAAGTATTTAAAAACAATATATATTCAGATTCTGTAGCTTAAATCCTGCTAAACTATAAATAAGACACAAGAAGAGTACTATTGGACTATGTTGTGTGGCTCTGGTGAATTTTCTCTGCAAACCAAGAGTTAAAGAGGGGAGACTCAGACTTTGTGGAGTGAAAAACGGCGCTGTATTTCTCTTTGGCACAACCAGCCAGCCAGCCAGGAGAGAGGGAGAGAGGGAGGCAGGGAGCAGTTGGTCAGTGGCTTTCCTAATCCCCGCCCTGACCACTACCACTCCCATCCTGCCCTCACCGGGAGCTCTTCGGCCGCAGCACCAGGCGAATGCCATTAATGTAGGGCTTTCGGGGTCACGTGGGTTTGCGCCCTACACCCTGCGGTACAGCTGTGTACATACAGTACGAACATGTGCTATTTAGAAATATAAAAATGTCAATAGAGTACCATAATATTTGCTATTTTAGTTTTTCAAAGAAATGTTTATTTGTTAAAAGAAAACTTATGGAGATAGCTGGATTTGAACACCCGACCTCAGGGTTATAAGTCAGTCAGCCATATTATATTCCCTATTAATCAAATTCTAAAAGTATTCTTTTGTTTACTCTGATAACGAGCGTATTCGCAGAACAGCTTAAAATTATCACTTTTCTCACAAAGTATATAAACGTACAGTAATATGGTCCGAAGGAGCACATAAAAACGTTTCCGAAATAACCACATGTAAGACTTTGATGCTTCAAATGTTTTGGGAGAAATGGAATACTGGTGATTCTGATATCATAAATTAATATCGTTTAAAAGCATGTAAAAGGCATGGGGAATTGGAGATTCTCAAAACTTACTTTGTACAGTATGATTGGAAATGAATACGTGATCGGATCAACGAAATGCTGTGGTGTTACTTTTTGTCAATGAAAAAATAAAGTATTTCCGTTTACAAAGACGGTTACAAAGAATGTGGACCAGGGTAATACTTTGAATACTTTGTTATTCTTAATTCTAATTACAATATATACAATTTTGTTTAGAGGCTTGAGGTTTTTTTTTTGAATTGCCCCCCTAAATAAAGTGTTTTAAATTAAACCGTTTGAACAGTTGACAGTATTTACGTTTCGTAATTCATGTTTTATTTTATTATTATTACAACTTAACAGTTAATATGTTATAATACAGATGCAGCCATTCAAAATGTGTGGGGTACCCCACGGTACAACGCAGTGGGTGTGTCGCATCAAAACAAGGTATGACACGGTGTAACGCGTCATTTGACGTCATACCGGAAAGTATCCAGAATCACCTTGTAAAATCTCCAGGAGGAGCCAATAAAGCTTAACCTCTCATGTACAGCATTTGAGCTTTTAAATTTAAACTGTGTTGGTATATTTTATGAAAGCAAGATTGCTCAGTTGGGCAAAAGTACACAACCTACATTTATCATAAATATTTTAATTATGCAGAAATATTTTATGCATCAAAGCCTTTACCGAAGATATTTTCTAATAGAATTAATAATGAATGACCTTGGACTAGCTGTAAACTCAAAGTATTATGCTGGTCCACAATCTTTGTAACCGTCATTTTAAACTAAAAGACTTTATTTTTTCATTTACAAAAAAGTAACACCACAGCAAACTGTCCAATCCCTAGTTTGTCGGGCATTTTCTTTTACTATAACAGACATAAAAACTCCCTTGCTTTTAACAGAGCATTTCATAATTTCTAACAACGAAAATGATTTAAACTGCGACACTTTTATCATTCAACAAGAGCTCAAAATATCACAAGGATCCTCAAGAGCACAACAAAAATAACAGAAAAAGATATAAGATACATGAGAATCCAAGCTTTTTTATCTACGCTAAGAAGTAGTCTTTAAAATTTCTTCATCACACAGTGAAGTCAAAATTCCGGGGTGTGCGTATATAAGAGAATATAGGACTTCTTCGAATGTGTGTCAGGCAATCAGATTTCAGGACCAGAATTATCAGTTTTATAATAGGGAGTATAGTCTGGAATCGCATATCTAAAGAAATTAACAATGATATTAATTTAAGGATCTAAATATCTAAAAATATGTATCTATATAGCAGGTAGTATTACTGTATTCCACTTTCTTTGTAAACACAGAAAAAATTATTCACAACACGATGCTGTGTCACTGTTCTGTGTAAAAAACGATTTGAACACCCTGTTTTTAATAAGTTGCTGAGTTAAGAATAGGAATGTTCCTGCTGTCAGTCTTAACAAACATATTATGTAAACTGTACTGTATATTGCTGGTTTTGGTAGTTTAAAGAAAAAATACACACCAGAATTCCATTTCTTCCTAAACATTTTAACCATCAAAGTCTTTCATGTTACTGTTTACTGTTACTTATCATATTACCTGACCTGCCTGCGGGCACTTTTCCTGTCCATGGGGGAGGGTGGACTGTCTTTAATTAGAAGGTTAGCCTATTCTACTCTGAGATTGTGGAGGGGGTGGAAAATGTATTTATCATTTAATTAGTATTACAATTCGCACTGATTCCCTTGCGAAGATATAGACATAAGAATCTTTGTGCGTGGTCAAAAAAATGGCATTAAGCACTTAAAATTAATATGGTCAGTAACAGTAAACAGTAACATGCTGTAACAAGATCAGCTAAACTGGGAAGAAAATGCTTTCAGAGAAAATGTTTCAGGTGTGAAGAACATAGATCCCAAATGCAATTTCAACCAAACCCGTTCCCACACACCCTGCCCCCACTGCTATTAGAATATACACAAAGCACTGAAATCTTTCGAGCTGATAATCAGGTGTTTCCGTCAACACCTTCCAGCAGCACTCCTGTGCCCAGACGAGAGAGAAACACAAGACAAGCCCGCCAAGAGCCCGAGCGAGCCAGAGCCCGAGAGAGAAAGAGACAGAGAGCGAAAGAGAGAGAAAAGAGAGAGAGTAACACCAAGGGTTGCGGAAACAGGGAACTATTTACATGGAAAACGGGCGAACTCCCCAGACTGTATGCCCTTTTCACTGGACACCTCTTTATCCAGGTAACAGTTTCACAACTCACCCTTCCCCCTGCCTGTCTGACTTTTTTTAACCCTTCTGTGCCCGGATTGCAGCGGGTAAGATTATTTTCCAAGAAAAAAAAGAGAAACTCAAAAAAAAGAGAAATCTCTTCTTGTGTCTAATTTTTAGTTTAGAAGGATTCAAGCAGGATTTTAGATGAAAGGCAGCGACCTCAATCAAGCCCAAATCATAATTGAACCCGTTCAGAGCCTACATTACATTTTAGTTTTTCATTTTGAGCAGAAGACCCTCACACCTGAAGAACGCTTGCGTTTTCTCTCTTCTCTTTTAAGCATGTGTACAATGCTGTAATACAGTTTAAAATAATTAAAAGTTTAAACAGTAGCAACTAAACTCCGTTAATATAAGTATCTAGTGGTATTAAATAAATACAGCTTTTTAGTATAGATTACACTTTTCTAAAATGTATTTAAAAAATACAAACGATTACAATCTAATCTTTCCATGTTTAATCCTAAAATCACAAGAAAAATAAATCAGAACGGGGAGAAAGCTGTGCTGAAAGTTTATTAAGATACTTAGAAGACAAAGATAACGATTTACGCTGCATTGTGAATCAAAAAAGACATTTAATTAAACATGCGTTTGCGATTTAAATCAAAATGGGTGTAGCGGGAACTCTCTCTCTCTTATATCAACACTAGTTCAATTGCGGTTCTTCTCAGATACTGTAGTTCGGCATTCAGGTAGATTGCCAGGTGAAATAAAAACAGGTTTCGATAGTTAATAACCACTTTTTACGTGCGAAACGGGTGATTTTTCTACCTCCTAATCAGCTTAGAAATCTGTGTACGCTATAAGGTTTTTACTTCTTAATTAAACGTTGAAAATACACGTTTCTAATAGAAAAAATCATCTTCTGTTGTCTTCCTGGTATGTAGAACAGATCAGAAGGTCTTTTTCTCCCAATCAGAGGATTGTCACATGGTGTCAGCCAATTACCATTCTGAAGCTGTGCCATAATCTCTGGTATAGGTACACCCCAGAATTCTGTCCCATATTTTAAATCATTTTCATTTTAGGAAATTATTAAACGCTCGGTTAAAAGCAAGGGAGATTGTCCGTTATAGTGGTCATAAATAATTATGTTATTATTTATGTAACATAAATAATGTTATCATATCACCCTGCAACTCACAACTGGCAACCCATTGAAGCTAAGCAGGTGGGGCCAGCAGGGGGCGCTCACCCTGCGGTCCATGTGGGTCCTAATGCCCCAGTATAGTGACGGGGACACTGTACTGTAAACAGGCGCCGTCCTTTGGATGAGACGTAAAACCGAGGTCCTGACTCTCTGTGGTCATTAAAAATCCCAGGGCATTTCTTGAAAAGAGTAGGGGTGTAACCCCGGCGTCCTGGCCAAATTTCCCATTGGCCCTTACCAATCATGGCCTCCTAAAAATCCCCATCTATGAATTGGCTTCATCACTCTGCTTCTGGCGCACTATGGCTGCCGTCGCATCATCCAGGTGGATGCTGCACATTGGTGGTGGTGGAGGGGTCCCCATTACCTGTAAAGCGCTTTGAGTGGAGTGTCCAGAAAAGCGCTATAAAAGTGTGAGCAATTATTATTAAGGATTAATAATAACGCCATTTGCTGCAGCGTTATTGGAAACCCAATTTTAACAACAAATAGCCGGCATTATATCCTAGAAGACACAGACCGGCTCCAGTGGGAGCATGCCCGGAGCGTAAAAGAAAATGCCTGACGAACTAGGGATTGGACAGTTTCCAAGTGCTTGTACAATCGATGGAAATGTTCAAATAAATGTGCAAAAGAAATAAAAAAATCATTTGTTCCTTTATCATATTGGCTCGCTAATGTCCTCTCTTTGCTAGTTACTTGTGGCTGTGTTTCTGCATTGCGTAGCAACGAGTGAGTATATTCTCAAGTGGAAGAACGTAAACAGCTTAATTTTCGTGTTAAATAATTTTTTTTAATTAAAATTCATTCTATACAGCAATCGCATATTTGGGGACCGGTTCATAAAACTTTGATGCTTAAAATGTTTAGGGAGAAATGGAAGACTGGTGTGTATTTTTTCTTTAAACTACCAAGACCAGCCATATACAGATGCAGCCATTCAAAATGGGTGAGGTATTTCGCGGCATACCCCGGTGGGCGTGTCGCTGTATCACGCGGTATCACGTAGTGTCACGTGGTTAATCGCGCGTCATTTGACGCTCTGCCGGAAACTATCCGGCGTCACCTTGTAAAACCGCCAGGGGGAGCTTAACCTCTCATGTACAGCATTTGAGCCTTTAATTTTGAACTGTGTATTACAGCATATTAATCATCAGTCATTAAAATGTTGGTATATTTTATGAAAGCAAGATTGCTCAGTTGGACAAAAGTACACAACCTACCTTTATCGGAAATATTTATGCATCAAAGCCTTTACCGAAGATATTACTAATAGTATTAATAATGGATGACTTTGGACAAGCTGTATACTCAAAGTATAATTTCTTTAGCACATTTGTACAAGCACTTGGAATCTGTCCAAGCCATACTTTGTCAGGCATTTTGTTTTACTTCAACGGGCATAAAAACTTCCTTGCTTTTAACAGGGCGTTTCATAATTTCTAACTACGAAAATGATTTAAAATGCGACACTTATCATTCAACTAGAGCTCAAAATATCATAAGGATCCTCAAGAGCACAGCAAAGAGTGTATTAAAAGATACTTGTATGTATCAACGCTTTCTTTCCCGTATACCAGATTTTATGGAACCACTTCAGAAGGGTGTCAGCCAGTCAGATTCCAGGAATCGGTACTTTAAAGGAAAAATACACACCGGTATTCCATTTCTCCCTAACTATTTTAAGCATCGAAGTATTTAACTAGCATGTGAAATAGCGTGTGAAAAACTGGTAGTTTTAAGCTTTTCTGCTAATATAATATGGAATCGCGTATCTAAAGAATTTAATAACGATATGATTAGATTCGTGTACTGCGACAGGGCTGTGTAGGGCTGTTTCGCCTCCTTGTTCATGCGAGTTGTCTTGTAACCTACTGGTCTACGTGCCTGACTAACAACGCACAGATTGTGTGTTCAAATACAGCTGGTGTTGGACTTTTCTTTTAACAAACTTTTCTTCGAAAAAATAGAATAGCGATATTATGGACAATCAATTGACTTTTATATTTCAAAATATCACAACATGATCGATTCTAAGTCATTTTTGATAACAATGAATAGTCACCTTTTTCCATTCTGACAGCGGTTCCTGCTTCTATTGTGTGTGTGTGTGCAATAGAGTAAATTTTTATAGAGAAATGGAGGCTGGACAGTATGCGTTACAATATAAACATTTATATTGATTTAAATCGTGTTCTGATTTAAATCGCAAACGCGTGTTTAATTATGTGTTTTTTAATCATAATTAGGCTAATGCATTTCTACATTTCTGTATGAACCAGCTTAGAGGTTTGTAGTGTTTCATAGCCAAAATGTAATGTAGTGGCTCTCTGAAGGCACCAGTTCTGTAGGGTTTGGGCATTTACTGAGACAATTATTAATTGTAGCAGTAAATCACAAAGTTGATTCTTTTGATGGCTTTAGAGTCCAACCATGCGACATACTGTAACTCAACCAACGCACACACACAGGTACTAATACACGAGGATACATTTATTAATACATAGAATATGCCTTAAACCTAACAGATCTTATCGAGAGGGTTATCAGAATACAAAAGGTATATATTCAGTCAGTTACAAAGTGTTACACATATCAAGAGGACATACGTTCAGTATATCATTCATTTATACCGTTTCGTAAATGAACTTGGTTATAACTTCTACATTAGATACTCAAAACAAGTACATAACTCTTAGGAATTAAATTGATATCAACTGGTTGGGATAACAATTGAATTCTCGAGCTTTAATGCATTGAAGTTGAATACTCATCCGATTTCTGGGGATTCAGATCTCCTGCGGGCACAAAGAAACAGTTGCAGGCTTGTTGCTGTCCAATCCGCGCTCTCTAGCTTGGTGCCAGGCTGTGCTGTGTGGCTTGCAACGGTGCGCTGCTGATGCTCACTGGCCTGCTAGTTAGTGTTGGCTTTAACTAGCAAAGTTTGCGCACAGGAGAAAAGATGACTGTGGGTCCCAGCAAGTCAGGAAGAGGACCGGTTCGTTCCTGGTGAAGAGCTAGTTCTGAATACAGCTATATACAGTACTGTATGTTTATATTCCAAAATTAATATCTTTTATGGCCTTCACACGCGTTACAGTATGCTCCTATTCTTTTTATGCTCAGCTACTAAGATTTCCCTTCAGTGGTAAAATTCAATATCTACAACAGGTACAGTAAAGACGTTTACTGTACAGTAAGTCTTTCTACGACAGACCAACGGACCACGAGTGCCCCTGTCGGTCAACCAATCACGTACCGCGGTACCCCGCGTCATTTTACGTCATGATACGCGACACCGCAGCCAATTACCTATGGTACGTGTCTGTACCGCTCACTTTGAATGGCTGGATCTGTACAGTACAGTTTACATACAGTAATATGTTTATGTTCCTAAATGAATATCGTTTATGACCTTCAGATGCGTTATAATCCTCTTCTTTTAATGCTCAGCTACTAAAATTGTCCTTTAGTGGTAAAATTTCATATAAATATTCAATACTGAGTGGATTAAAATGTGCACAGTAAAGAGATTAAATGATTAAATCTTTTCACTACTGACCAATGCACCACGAGTGCCCCTGTCGGACATTTTGGCCAGCCAATCACTTACTATCACCGTAGACTGTGGGTGGTTGTGGGTAGTTGCCCGCAGTACAGGTTTGTACCATGCATTTTGAATGGCTGCATCTGTATATACATAAAAACAAAAACAAGTTAATATAGTGTACATAATATTTAATATTTTATTATCTAAAAAAGTATTTGTTAGAAAAAAAACTTGTGCTGGTGCAAGTATTGAACTCGGATCGCCTAGACAGTCCCCTATTGACATTCCTGCTGTTTCTAAAGTAATCATGTATGAATGAGTCAAATTAAAAATAAAACATGTTTACAAAGAAAGTGGATTACAGTAATACTACCAACTATATAAATACATATATTTGATCCTTACATTAATATAGTTATTAATTTCTTTAGATAAGTGATTCCATATTATATTTCCTATTTAGCGGATTCTAGAAAGTATGAATCCGCGCAAGTATTCATAAAAAAGGTCTGGAAAACCCTGTATCAAAAATAGACGTTTAATAAATTGAAGGTTGTGAAAACAGTGACAAATGACCCTGAACAAAATACAATTTTAAAATACAATCAATTTGACATTATTAGTTGTTATTAATAAATCACTTAAGTTTGAATGTGTTGGGGTATTTAGAAATACCAACAAATTCAATATAGTGTCAGTAATATTTACTATTTCAGTTTTTCAAAGAAATGTTTATTTGTTAAAAGAAAATTCATAGCGAGAGCTGGGTTTAAACCCCCAACCTCCAAGTAACATGCCTCAGCCATTACACCAACATGCCGGTTGATAACTTAAGCTATAGCCGAAAAGGGCAGGCAAAAGGTTTCCAAGAAATCGCTGGTGAGTGACTCAAATTGATGCAGATGTTTACAAAGAAAGTGTACTACTGTAATAATTTGAGCTATATGAATATAATTATATTGTTATCAATTTCTTTAGATACGCGATTCCATATTATATTCCCTATCAATCAAATTCTAAAAAGTATTTTTTACTGTGATAATGAGCTCAAGTATTCATAGAAAAGGTTAAAACATTATAACCTTCTATGAAGTATATAAACTTAATATAGTCAGAAGGAGCAGGCAAAACTTTTCCAAATTAACCACAGTATGTAACTGAATGAAACTTTGGTGCTTAAAATATTTATGAAGAAAGTGAAATACTAATGTATATGTTTTCTTTAAACTACCAAGACCAGCCATATACAGTACAGTTTACATACAGTAATATGTTTATGTTCCTAAATTAATATCGTTTATGACCTTCAGATGCGTTATGCTCCTATTATTTTTATGCTCAGCTGCTAAATTGTCCCTTTAGTTGTAAAATTCCATATTAATATTCAATATTAAGCAGATTTAAACATGCACAGTAAAGAGATTAAATGAAGCAATTGTTTCACTAATAACCAATGCACCATGAGTGCCGCCTGTCGGTCATTTTGGCCAGCCAATCACGTACTGCAGTATAACGTGCTAAACTGTATATAATTTCATGTAGTACAGGGTTTTAACATGCATTTTGAATGGCTGCATCTGTAAAAGCCCACCAGCACTTTCCCTTCCCCCTAGTGTGAGGTGGTAACACGGTAGCTGGCTGGCACAAAACAATCACTCCCAAGTTTGGAGATAGTCAGGAAGTTCATTCATGTTACATTATTATTAATAATATTATTTGATATATAGTTTGCTTTTTGTTTAACTGTGAGAGAATCGCAATTATATTCATTATTGTATTAACAGTTACAGCAGACATTTCACACCTGAAAAAAATAATTTTTTTAATTATACTGGGAGCGTGAAGATATCACTGGGGTGCACAGATTGACACAGTGAGATTACTGAGCTGGATAATTTTAGTAAATATGTTGACAAATGTCTGGATTTTAAGTTTCACAGGGTAATATAAAATTGTATCCAGTTGTGAATTTAAGCATTTAAGCAGATTTAAACATGCACAGTACAGAGATTAAATGAAGCAATCATTTCACTAACAACCAATGCACCACGAGTGCTGCCACAAGGCTGTGTGCTCAGCCCACTGCTTTACTCCCTGTTCACCCACGACTGTACTGCTAAGTTCAGCACAAACACCATCATCAAGTATGCTGACGATACCACAGTCGTGGGCCTGATCATTACAATGATGAGACTGCCTACAGGGAGGAGATAAAACAACTTGCAGACTGGTGCCGAACCAACAACCTATGTCTCAACATCAGCAAAACCAAAGAGCTGATTGTTGACTTCAGGAGACAAGGAAAAGTCCACTCCCCCATCTTCATTGAAGGGTCTGCGGTGGAGATGGTGAATAACTTCAAATTCCTAGGTGTTCACATCTCTACGGACCTTACATGGACACTGAACACCTCCAGTCTCATCAAGAAGGCACAACAGCGGTTGTACTTCCTGAGAAGGCTGAAGAAAATACACCTACATCCACAGATCCTCACCAACTTCTACAGATGTACGGTGGAGAGCATACTGACCAGCTGCATCACAGTCTGGTATGGCAACTGCACCGCATCCGAACGTAAGGCACTACAGCGGGTGGTCAAAACTGCCCAACACATCATCGGCAGTGCCTTACCATCCATCCAGGAAATATACAACACCAGGAGTTTGAAAAAAGCCACCAAAATTATGTCTGACCCCACTCACCCCAGTCATAACTTGTTTGTTCCCCTACCATCTTGCAGAAGGTTCCAGTCACTCCAGTCGCACACAACTAGACTCCAAAATAGCTTCTTCCCCAGAGCTGTCAAGTTGGTGACGCCACCCACTCCCTCCCATCATATTATGATCTGTTCTAATGTCTTCCTATACCCACAAGGACTGTACTCCTACACCACTACACACACATGTAAGCCGCAATTGTACTGTCCCCTCGATAGCCCAGTAAAACTGTACCGGTCGTAATATTTAAGATTTATTAATTAACCATACTATTGTTAACCATACTATTTTTGCACTGTTCCAAGAATTACCTTGCACTGTTTTTGTCCTGTTATATTTTCTCTGTTTGTGGAATTTTGCACAATTTTGATTACTTGATTACATTTTATTTATGTTATGTTATTACACGTTACTGTTATTGCTATTGTGTTACTGTCTATTGTCTTATCTTCTGTCCTATTTATATACTGCACCTGAGTGACTAATGAGAAACACTTTTCATTATACTATGCACCTGTGTAAGTATAATGACAATAAAGTTGAATTGAATTGAATTGAATTAGATACGTGACATTGCCCCCATGAAGTTTTCGGGAAAGGGGGTTAGTGAGCAGCATCCCCCACAATGTAGAGTCCATTGAGTGTTAGTTTTAATATAGCAGTGTATTACTGTGATCTTGCAACTACATTTTTTTAATGTTTGTAATCGCTATTCTTGCAAATACATTTTGAATAGTTATTCAGTTTGTGTCTGCCTGTTAGTTGGTGGGCAAAAGTTCAAGGTGAAAATCCTTCTACGATGTTACGAACCCAAGTGTCTAGGGGTAAAGGGGTGTAACATTTAGGATATTTTTTGGATGCAGGTGGGTTCTGGTGAGGGATTTAGGAAGCCTGACAACAAGTGTTGGTGCAAAAGTGATTATTTTATGGTGAATAAGTGACTGGTACTTAATAAGACACAATAACACACAGGTGTAGGGAACTAGAGTGGTGCCAAAGAAAAGAAAACAACAAACAAAATGGAACTGGCTAAGAAAGTGAGGGAAGCTGACCTAACTACAAAAGAAAAGCCGAAACACACGGTCTTCAGCATCTTCAAACGCCCTAGCTAACCTTCACTGACTACCCAAAACCATACAAGACAAAAGGCACTCACCCATACTAAACTAGTGTTACTAAAACAAAAATCAACTACGTGTATAGAACGTACAGATCCAGCCATTCAAAATGCATGGTACAAACCCGTACCGCACGCAACTACCCGCACACAACTACCCACAAGCACCCACAGTCTACGGTGATAGTAAGTGATTGGCTGGCCAAAATGACCGACAGGGGCACTCGTGGTCCATTGGTCGGTAGTGAAAAGATATAATCATTTAATCTCTTTACTCTGCACATTTTAATCTGCTTAGTATTGAATATTTATATGAAATTTTACCACTAAAGGGAAATTTTAGTAGCTGAGCATATAAGAAGAGGAGCACAACGCATCTGAAGGTCATAAACTATATTAATTTAGGAACATAAACATATTACTGTATGTAAACTGTACTGTATATGGCTGGTCTTGGTAGTTTAAAGAAAAAATACACAGCAGTCTTCCATTTCTCTCTAAACATTTTAAACATCAAAGTTTTATGAAATGGTCCCCAAATATGCGATTGCTGTATAGAATGAATTTTAATAACAAAAAATTTATTTAACTCAAAAATTAAGCTGTTTACGTTCCTCCGCCTGACAATATAGTCACTTGTTCCTACGCAACACAGAAACACAGCCTCAAGTAACTAGCAAAGAGAGGACATTAGCTAGCTAATCTGATAAAGGAATGAATTATTTTTTTATTTCTTTTGCACATTTATTTGAACATTTTCATCGATTGTTCCATCACTTTGAAACTGTCAAATCCCTAGTTCGTCTGCATTTTCTTTTACGCTCCCACTGGTGCCAGTCTGTGTCTTCTAGGATATAATGCTGGCGATTTGTGTTAAAATTGGGTTTCCAATAACGCCGCAGCAAACTCTTGTTTTTATGTCCACTATAATGGACAGTCTCCCTTGCTTTTAACCAAGCGTTTCATTATTTCCTAAAATGAAAATGCGACAGAATTCTAGGGTGTCCCTATACCAGAGATTACGGTACTGCTTCAGAATGGTGATTGGCTGACACCATCTGACACCCCTCTGATTGGGGAAAAAAGACCTGCTGATCTGTTCTACACACCAGGAAGACAACATATGTTGCTTCTATTCGAAACGCATATTTTAAAAGTTTAATTAAGAAGTAAAAGCCTTACAGGCTACTGTTTAATCTTTTAATTATTTTAAACTGTATTACAGCATTGTACACATGCTTGAAAGAGAAGAGAGAAAACGCAAGCCTTCTTCAGGTGTGAAGGTCTTCTGCTCAGAATGAAACGCTAAAATGTAATGTAGGCTCTGAATGGGTTCAATTATGATTTGGGCTTGATTGAGGTCACTGCCTTTCATCTAAAATCCTGCTTGAATCCTTCTAAACTAAAAATTAGACACAAGAAGAGAAGAGGCTCTGGTGAAATTTCTCTTTTTTTAATTTCTCTTTTTTTCTTGGAGAAACATCATACCCGCTGCAATCCGGGCACAGCAGGATTAAAAGAAGCCAGATAGGCAGGGGGGAGAGTGAGTTCTAAATAAAGAGGTGTCCAGATAACAGTGAAACGGGCGGACAGTCTGGGGAGATTGCCAGTTTTCCATGTAAATAGTTCCCTGTTTCCGCACCCCTTGGTGTTTCTCTCGCTCTCTCTCGGGTCACCTGATCATTGTGTATGTGTATATTCTAATGGCAGTGGGGGAAGGGTGTGTGGGAACAGGTTTGGTTGAAATTGCATTAGAGATCTATGTTCTTTACACCTGAAACATTTTCTTTGAAAGCATTTTCTTCCCAGTTTAGCCGATCTTGTTACAGCATGTTACAGTTTACTATTATTAACCATATTAATTTTAAGTGCTTAATGCCACTTTTTGACCACACACGAATATTCTTATGTCCATATCTACGCAAGGGAATGAGTGCGAATTGTAATACTAATTAAATGACTGTGGGCACATTCCACCCCCTCTAACAGCAGGAACATTCCTATTCTTAGCTCAGCAGCTTATTACAATATAGGGTGTTCAAACCGGTTTTTTTTTACACAGTGACACAGTGTCGCGTTGTGAATCTGTTTTTCCGTGTTTACAAAGAAAGTAGAATACAGTGATACTATCTGCTATATAAATACATATTTTTAGATATTTAGACCCTTTAATTAATAGCATTATTAATAATAATGATAATAATGATAATCAGCCAGTGAAAGCTCTGTTGCCCTTCACATGAATGCCTGAAACTGAACCCAGGATTTTACACTATATTCCCCATTATAAAACTGATAATTCTGGTCCTGAAGTCTGATTTCCCGACCTAAATTCTCAGAGTAGAATATAATTTATTATTAGCACAATTTATTACAGTGCTAAATTTAATATTATTGATTACTAATAGTTTATGCTAACACCTAATGCGAGAAGTGCTACTGTACTGTACTTAAGTACTACTACTGTAAGCAAAAAAAAGGGGTTTTGGAGGGGGGGAGGTGTCTTTCGCTGGAAGACTCACCGCCTTCTACTTTGAAAATACCTGTGAAACCGGTTTAATTCGTCACAGCCAGAACTCTCGCAGTGAGTGATGAAAACCACGCAGCGCCAGGCAAATGCACATTAATATGTTGGGCTTTTGGGCTCAGGTGGATTTGCGCCCTACAGTTCAACCTGCGGTACCGCTGTGTACTGTGCATACAGTATGAACATGTGTTATTTTGAAATATAAAAAATGTCAGTATACTGTAGTGTCCATAATATTTGCTATTTTAGTTTTTCAAAGAAGTGTTTTTGTTAAAAGAAAACTCACAGCGATTGCTGGATTTGAACACCCGACCTCAATCTTATACTGTAAATGAGTCGCTTAAGCCGTGACGCCACCGAGGCAAGTCATGTGAAACACAGAAACAGCAATACAGATATTACAGTAATATGGTCGGAAGGTCAACCACATGTAAGACTATGGTGCTTAAAATGTTTAGGGAGAAATTGAGTATTGGTGTGTATTTTTTCTTTAAAATACCAATAACAGCAATATACAGTTTACATAATATGTTTATGTTCCTAAATTAATATTGTTTATGATCTTTATGACCTTCGTTATGCTCCTCTGCGTTTTATGCTTAGCTACTAAAATTTCCATTTAGTGGTAAAATTCCATATAAATATGCAATACAGAGCGGATTAAAATGTGCACAGTAAAAAAATTAAATGATTAAATCTTTTCACTAACGACCAATACACCACATTATCTTCCGTGTCGCATTAACATTGGAATGTTTTTTTTACAAGTGTCAAAAGAAGCAATACACAACCTGTCTCCTCTATAACTCTTCAGTTTACAGAGAAATTCCACCAGAGCCCCACAACATTGTCCAATAATACTCTTCTTGCGTCTAAATTTTAGTTAATCAGGATTTGAGCTACAGACCATAACAGACCAAATAACAGAATCCACCTGCAATTCGGGTGTTAACAAAACGTGTTTACAAAGAAAGTGAAATACAGTAATACTACTAGCTGTATAGATACATAGATTTAGATATTTAGATCCTTAAATTAATATCATTATTAATTTATTTAGATACGTGATTACATATTATATTCTCGATCATAAAACAGATAATTCCGGTCCTGGAATCTGACTGGCTGACACCCTTCTGAAACATTACCATAATCTCTGGTATACAGACACCCCAGAAATTTGACTTTTTACTGTGTGATAAATTTTAAAGACTACTTCTTAGCATAGATAAGAAAGCGTAGATAAAAAAGCTTGGATTCTCATGTATCTGATACAAGTATCTTTTAATACAGTCTTTGCTCTGCTCTTGAGGATCCTTGTGATATTTTGAGCTCTGGTTGATTGATAAGTGTCACAGTTTAAATAATTTCTGTTGTTAGAAATTATGAAACGCTCTGTTAAAAGCAAAGGAGTTTTTATGTCCGTTATATTAAAAGAAAATGCCTGACAAAGTAGGGCTTGGACAGTTTCCAAGTGCTTGTACAAATGTGCTAAAGAAATGAACAAAAAACGTCATTTATTCCTTTATGATATTGGCTAGCTAATGTCCTGTCCTCGTTAGTTAGATCAACAAAATTCTGTGGTGTTTGTCAATGAAAAAAATAAAAGTCTTTTCGTTTAAAATGACGGTTACAAAGAATGTGGACCAGCATAATACTTTGAGTTTACAGCTTGTCCAAAGTCATTCATTATTAATACTATTAGTGATATCTTCGGTAAAGGCTTTGATGCATAAAATATTTCTGCATAATTAAAATATTTATGATAAAGGTAGATTGTGTACTTTTGCCCAACTGAGCAATTTTGCTTTAATAAAATATACCAAAAGCGAAAAGCGAAACAAAACCAAAGCCGAGTGGTACCGAAGTCAAATGAAAGGCCTCTTCCTTCTGAAAACCTCCGTGTTATATACTGAATAAGATGCACTCTGATTGGCTGAGAAGCTGATTGATGATGACAATATACAGAAACAATAGTGTAATGATGGACCAATGGGGGAGGGAGAACCATCAATGTCATGAAGTGTGGAACATAGCAACAAAACACACACGAGGAGGGTATATTTAAAGCAGAGAAGAGGCACCAAATTTTTTTCGGCTCATTATGTTACTTAAGCCATTCCTCTTTGGCATGTGTGAATCCTATCTACAATACATTTATATATTTTTGTGGTAAGTGGCTCAGGATTTATTGCGAGTAATCAGTGTAAGATTTCAACAAACAGAGGAATTTTGGAAATATGTAATTTTTTCTAGAGAAATAGAATACAAATAGAAAATAAATGCTTTTTGATATCTAAAATCATTTTCAATCACGGTCTCCAAAATGAACAAGAAAAAACATTTTTAAAGAGTGCCAACTTTGTGTTTACATAGATAAGTAATAAGAAATTTGAGCAAGCTAATTTCCTATTCATTAAAACAGTGGAATTTCACCTGCAGAAGATGGCACCAGATAAAGCATTAGCTCTGCTTGCCATAGATGTTCAGGAAAAGGTGAATTGAACCATATCAAGAGCAATATTTCGATAATCATTAAGAACAATTTAAAATGTGCACAGATTAATGTAAAGATTCAGGAAACCCCACAATTAAAGAGCTCTATGAGACAAGTAACAAAAGATAGAGAAACCTTAAGTTTTCATGGCTGAAGCTTAAATTCTGTGTAAATAATTAAGACAAATTACAATTTAGGAATTTAAAGTGTTAGAGATGTAAACAAATGGTTTGCATGTAAAGACAAAAGTGAATCATGACCAGACATAGTGCAGATTAGGAATGCAGGAACACCTGCAAAATCTTAGAAATACAATAATAATAATAATAATAATTGCTTACACTTATATAACGCTTTTTCTGGACACTCCACTCAAAGCGCTTTACAGGTAATGGGGACTCCCCTCCACAAAGTTGATTCTTTTGATGGCTTTAGAATCCAACCATGCGACATAACTCAAACAACGCACACACACAGGTACTAATACACGAGGATACATTTATTAATACATAAAATATGCATATAAACCTAACAGATCTTATCGAGAGGGTTATCAGAATACAAAAGGTATATATTCAGTCAGTTACAAAGAGTTACACATATCAAGAGGACATACGTTCAGTATATCATTCATTAAGACCGTTTCGTAAATGAACTTGGTTATAACTTCTACATTAGATACTCAAAACAAGTATATAACTCTTAGGAATTAAAATGATATCAACTGGTTGGGATAACAATTGAATTCTCAAGCTGTAATGCATTGAAGTTGCTGTCCAATCTGCGCTCTCTGGCTAGGTGCCAGGCTGTGCTGTTCGGCTTGCGACGGTGCGCTGCAGATGCTCACTGACCGGCTAGTTAGTGTTGGCTTTAACTAGCAAAGTTTGTGCACAGGAGAAAGATGACTGTGGGTACCAGCAAGTCAGGAAGAGGACCGGTTCGTTCCTGATGAAGAGCTAGTTCTGAATAGTGATTCAGCTGTCCACAGTTCTGACCTGTTCACGAGGCCTGCTGCTGTTGCTAACCTCGGGTGGATCCTCTGGTTACTCTCTGGCAACCTCCGCTATAGACTCTTAGAACAAAGGAAAGTTCTGGCACTCGGACACACTGGCCGTTCCGTGGTTGTCCGGGCTGAGTCTCAGGATGGTCAGGAGGCGCGCTGCGAGAATGTCCTTCCCTTGGGAGCCTTCTGCTCCTGGGCCGTCCTGCCCTGGAATTCTCCTTTGAATTCCCTTTAGAAAAGTCCACAGAATTCTCCTGAATCCCTTCTGAATCTTTCAGGCTCTCTGTGTTGCCTGTTTTTACCTGGAGGAACTTCAGCTCATTGATTGGCTGAAACTTCCATGGGCATCAGAGTCCCATGTGGGTTACTCGGCCCTACCAGTCCCTAATTGGTTGATCAAGGTGAGATATGAGTCACTTACTCCTGACACTTAGGAATGCAGTCCAGATGTCCATCTGGCACTCCCTAGACAGATAGGCGCCAATGGATGAACATTGATCATGATAGCCAGGCTTAGCTAAGTGCATCCCCCTTTGGGAGCTATCCTAGGAAACCTTAAATCAAAGGAAACCTTAAATCAGCCTGCATGAATAGTTTCTCTGTGGCTGCACCACAGAGATGAACAGAGAGATGAAGCCTAATTTGGGAAAGCTCAGAAACACTTAATTCTGCCTTATTAATAAGCCTCGCCGCTACACAGTATAAACATTATATATATCTAAACAGCAAATAATTAAAAATACTGATATTCTAATTGCTTGCAGAGGACATTTTGAAATTAAACAATATGAATTAAAAAATGTTTAATGAAAAACTGCACAGAACTGCTGAAACCACTAATAAAACAGCATATTATAAATCAAAAACATAAAATAATTGCAGTTGTCTCGTCTAAAACTCAGATCACACACTGTCTACTCTATTTAGGATCAAAACTCATCTCAATGAATCTCCTAGTGAAGGAGCTTTTAACTAATCTCTCCTCCTGGAATGGATAGCTTTACAATATAAAAATAATTCCATTACAAACTTATAAATATGACATCATAACAATCTCCACACATTTCAAATAAATAATATTCTTCATTAGATTAAAATAGACATAAATAATTTAAGTGGGTAGCTGCGTCAGGTGTAGGCTGCAAAGGAACAAGTAATAGGTTTATTCCATGCTGAAAAGAGAAGAAAGAAAACACAACATTCTGGCCGTGGAGCCTTCTTTTATCCATTAATGCATGTTATTTAACATTTCATAAAACATTACACATATAATGGTCTACTCTGTCACGCCCTCTGTAGCCAAAGGGCGCTCCTTCTCTGTCCTGTCTCTCATTTCCTGTTCTTTGCTGTCCTTCTGGTGTTTCTCTCTCCCTCTGGGGCTATATATTTCTGGGTCTTTCAGTCTTCCGTGGCTTAGCATTGACGTTCGGATGTCCTGAAACCCACATAGCACCAGGTCGCCCCACATCCGCTACCTGAGTGCATAAAGATGCAGCCATTCAAAATGCGCGGGCGATACCGCATTATTTTCCGGTACGCTGTACGCAGTATACCGCAAGCTACCGGTAAATACCGCGAGTTACCGGTAAATACCGCTAGTTACCGTAAATTCTCCTATAATACGACAAGCAAAATAATAGTATCCGGAATTTCCGCAAGGTGGAGCTAATAAAGCTCAACCTCTCATTTTTGAGCTGTGGCCATCAGTCTTTAACGAAGATATTACTAATAGTATTAATAATGAATGACCTTGGACAAGCTGTAAGTGTAAACTCAAAGTATTGCCCTGGTCAACATTCTTTTTTTCATTGACCGTCTTTGTAAAAGTAACACCACAGCATTTCGCAATCACGCATTTGTTTCCAATCATGCAAAGTACAGTGATTCACCATGCCTTTCACATGCTCATAAAAGAGATTGATTTAGGAACATAAACATATTACCGTATGCAAACTGTACTGTATACAGTATGTATATGTATATTTAATGTCTTAACTGTGCCCGTTTAAGTATTGAATATTCATATCTAATTTTACCACTGAAGGGAAATCTTAGTAGCTGAGCATAAAAAGAATAGGAGCATACTGCAACGCGTGTGAAGGCCATAAACGATATTAATTTTGGAACATAAACATACAGTATATAGCTGGTCTTGGTACTTTAAAGAAAAAAATACACACCAGTATTCCATTTCTCCCTAAACATTTTAAGCTTCGAAGTCTTTAACTAACGTGATACCGGAGTCAACAAGCATACTTTTAGAATTTGATTAAAAGGGAATATAATATGGAATCGCGTATCTAAAGAATTTAATAACGGTATGATTATATTCGTGTACTGCGACAGGGCTGTGTAAGGCTGTTTCGCCTCCCTGTTCATACAAGTTCCCCTGTAGCCTACTGGTCTAGGTGCGTGACTGATAACGCACAGGTTGTGTGTTTGAATCCAGCTGGTGCTGGACTTTTCTTTTAACAAACATTTCATCGAAAAAATAGAATAGCGATATTATGGGCAATCAATTGACTTTTATATTTCAAAATATCGCAACATGATCGATTCTAAGTCATTTTTGATAACAATGAATAAGCACCTTCTTCCCTTCTGGCAGCGGTTCCTGCTTCTATTGTGTGTGTGTGTCTAACAGAGTAAATTTTTATAGAGAAATGGAGGCTGGACAGTATGCATTACAATATAAACATTTATATTGATTTAAATCGTGTTCTGATTTAAATCGCAAACGCGTGTTTAATTATGTGTTTTTTAATCATAATCAGGCTAATGCTTTTCTACATTTTCTGTATGAACCAGCTTAGAGGTTCATACAGAAAGACAGCTTGTGTTTAAATTGAGTGTAAGGTAATTTATGCTTCTAAAGTCATGGTCAGCATTTATTATTGTACTGTGCTGTAAACTTTTTCTGTGCCTAGTCACATTATTTTATAGCGTTTTTATTGCGTTATTAAATCCGGTGGCGCTGTGTGTTAGTTTCCTGACTCCCATGTCACATGGTCTGTGATTGAATCCCATGGAACTATGACTTTATTTTTTAACAAACATTTCTTTGAAAAAATGAAACGTTTCTCTTGGTCAGAGATTAAATAAAACCTCACTCGCACCAAACAAATTTATATTTCTAAATATCACGACATGATCAAATTTAAGTATTTTTAATAACAATGAATAGTCACCTATGCGTTACAAAATATACATTTATATTGATTTGAATCGCGTTTTGATTTAAATCGTAAACGCGTGTTTAAATATATCTGTTTAAAGGTGATATACTGTGTAGTGATTCATAGCCGGTTCAGGGACGCCAAATATGTAATCATAGTGGCTCTCTGAAGGCACCAGTTCTGTAGGGTTTGGGCATTTACTGAGACAATTATTAATTGTAGCAGTAAATCACAAAGTTGATTCTTTTGATGGCTTTAGAATCCAACCATGCGACATAACTCAAACAACGCGCACACACAGGTACTAATACACGAGGATACATTTATTAATACATAGAATATGCATATAAACCTAACAGATCTTATCGAGAGGGTTATCAGAATACAAAAGATATATATTCAATCAGTTACAAAGTGTTACACATCAAGAGGACATACGTTCAGTATATCATTCATTAAGACCGTTTCGTAAAGTGAACTTGGTTACAACTTCTACATTAGATACTCAAACAAGTACATAACTCTTAGGATTTAAATTGATATCAACTGGTTGGGATAACAATTGAATTCTCGAGCTGTAATGCATTGAAGTTGAATACTCATCCAATCTTTGGGGATTCAGATCTCCTGCAGGCACAAAGAAACAGTTGCAGGCTGTTGCTGTCCAATCCGCGCTCTCTGGCTCCGTGCCAGGCTGTGCTGTGCGGCTTGCGACGGTGCGCTGCTGATGCTCACTGTTGGCATTAACTAGCAAAGTTTGTGCACAGGAGAAAAGATGACTGTGGGTCCCAGCAAGTCAGGAAGAGGACTGGTTCGTTCCTGATGAAGAGCTAGTTCTGAATAGTGATTCAGCTGTCCACAGTTCTGACCTGTTGATGAGGCCTGCTGCTGGTTACTCTCTGGCAACCTCCACTCTAGACTCTTAGAACAAAGGAAAGTTCTGGCACTCGGACACACTGGCCGTTCCGTGGTTGTCCGGGCTGAGTCTCAGGATGGTCAGGAGGCGCGCTGCGAGAATGTCCTGCCCTTGGGATTCTCCTTCTGAATCTTGTCTGAATCTGAATCTTGTTGAATCTCTCTGTTGCCTGTTTTTACCTGGAGGAACTTCAGCTCATTGATTGGCTGAAAGTTCCATGGGCATCAGAGTCCCACGTGGGTTACTCGGCCCTACCAGTCCCTGATTGGTTGATCAAGGTGAGATATGAGTCACTTAGTCCTGACACTTAGGAATGCAATCCAGATGTCCAACTCGCACTCCCTAGACAGATAGGCACCAATGGATGACCATTGATCATGATAGCCAGGCTTAGCTAAGTGCATCCCCCTTTGGGAGCTGTCCTTATCAAAAGAAAACATCTTGCATGAATGGTTTCTCTGTGGCTGCACCACAGAGATGGAGGGTGAGATGGGGCCTCTTTTGGGAAGGCTCAGAACACTTAATTCTTTCTTATTATTAAGCCTCGCCGCTACAACTGTATAAAAGCGCTGATTCCTATGGAGTGTGTTCCGCCGGGGATTCAAAAAAAATATTTTAAATAGGCTGATAAAGCTTAGACTACTGTAACTGTATTCTAGCCTGTATTACAACAGAACATTGGACAATGCAATGTAAATTGCAAAAATGCACTTGGAATCTGTCCAAGCCCTCCTACAAAAATTATTTAAACTGCGACACTGATCATTCATCTCTAAATAAACTTTATTTTATATAGCGTTTTAAGCGAATAGGTAATTAGATTGCTCATAAACCTAATCGCTTTTTCTACATAAACACAGCGTGATTGCTCTCTGAAAATGCTTTTCCTTTATATTTACAGTAGGCTCAGATTTCAACTATAGATCGTATTATTATAAACTTTCTTGGAAAAATGTATTTTATGTAAACCATGTTTGCTATTAATTCATTTAGGGCTAAAATACGTTCATTGTCTTCCAATCGAGTCGAGTTGACATTGGAAGCTTGCCACACCCAGACTGTTAAAGCAACGCATTAGCACGTCAAAGCCCATTGAGGGTATTGAGCCAGTATTGGCTTTAGTATTCCCCCCCTCTCCCCTCAATTCAATTCAATTCAAGGTGTTTTATTTGCATGACAGATGGGTACAAGCAGTGTTGGGGTATGTATATTGTAACGCTTACTGCCGACAGGCACTGTGTAAGAGCCGGCGTACCAGAGCAGCGCACCGAGGGAGCGTCTGCATTTATAACTTAGTTTTTAAAATTAGTCAAGCAATATGAAGCATCTCCTTTTACTTTTAAGTCCCTTAAATACATTGAGCACAGCTTTCTCACCACTTAAGATTGCTTTTGATACCATCCTTACAAGGGAAATCTTCTGCCCCTTATGCAAAACCAAACCCTCCTCCCATCCCAGCCCTAAATGAATTAATAGCAACCATGGTTTCATGGAGGGCTTCTCAGATAGTTGGGCATTCAGGTAGATTGCCAGGTGAAAGGATTTGTAAACATACTTTGTTAAAGCAAGTCAGTTTTTTCCGCAACACATAAAATACATTTTTCCAAGAAAGTTTAGCCTTTGTCACTAATGAAACCACTAAATAAAGACATAAATATAGAAATCATAAGATTTTTTTTATTCAATGTTGGTAGCAGGATGAACTGTGCTAAGTGTATATTTTGTTGCAGAGTTGCTGCAAGATGTTAACAGTAAAAAAAGGTATTTAGAAATGAGTTATTTCAAGAAGAAAATTTTAAGAATAATTGCAAATCTAGCAGGATAGAGAAAGCACAGAAAACAGGCAGTTAGATTGATCAGATTAGTATGAAAAGTTATTTAGCAAAGGGAATGAGAAGAGTGACAAACTAGTATGCTTTAGATCTTTTTATCTGAACCAGGGAAAACTGATCATGTTTCTCTATAACAATAATAAAAAACTAGGTAGCACACTGTATCTGCTTCATTTTCTAATTTTGGTAGCACCTGCTTGCCTTTCTTATATGCATTTACTTTGTAATCTGTGGTCCTTTTATCTATTTTTACATCTACTGTATTGCTTTGAGATGCCACCTTTAATGGTGATATATCAAATAAAGTTTTTTATTATTGTTATAGGGAAACATGATCAGATTTTCCCTGGTTCAGAAAAAAAGATCTAAAGTATACTAGTTTGTCACTCTTCTCATTCCCTTTGCTAAATGACTTTTCATACTAATCTTTTCATACTAACTGCCAGTTTTCTGTGCTTTCTCTATCCTGCTAGATTTGCAATTATTCTGAAAATTTTCATCTTGAAATAACTCATTTCTAAATACCTTTTTCACTTTTAACATCTTGCAGCAACTCTGCGACAAAATATACACTTAGCTCAACCTGACAGTTCATCCTGCTACCAACATTAAATAAAACAAATCTTAAGATTTCTATATTTATGTCTTTATTTAGTGGTTTCATTAGTGACAAAGGCTAAACTTTCTTGGAAAAATGTCTTTTATGTGTTGCGGAAAAAACTGACTTGCTTTAACAAAATATGTTTACAAATCCTTTCACCTAGCAGTTTACCCAAATGCCCAACTATCTGAGAAGCCCTCCATGAAACCATAGTTGCTATTAATTCATTTAGGGCTCACTGACAGAATTGCTGTTTTGTATGCATGCTAATTTCTGATTCCTCACTCTGTTTCATGTTTATAGATAAGACTATTGATCGCGAAGGGAAATTGATGTACATGTTTGCATGTTCTTTTGTAACATACACCTTTTTGTGATTTTTTTGTATATCTAAGCAAGTGTTCCTGCATCCCTCTTCTGCACTATAGGCATGGCTTTTTTTCTGTTTGCTCAATTTCTAAAACTTTTTGCTCATGTGCATTTTTGTATTTTTTACACCTCTAGCACTTTAACGTCCTGAATTTTCATACGCCTTAATTTGTAGAATGAATTTGAGTTTTAGCCTTAAAAATCTTAAGTTTTCACTATCTTTTGTTTCTTGTCCTACAACTGTTATTATTGATCACCGAATTATTGTACTTGACATGACTTCATTCAGCCTTTCCTGAACGTGTATGACAGGCAGAGAGAGTGCTGTTTCTGGTGCGATCTTTTGCAGCTGACATTTCACTGTTTTAAACGAACAAGAAATTGGATTGCTCATAAATCACTTATTCTATATAAATACAGCGTAATTGCCCTCTGAAAATCCTCTTTTTCTTGTTCGTTTTAGAGACCTTGATTGAAACTGATTATATAATTATACGAATTACAGGAATATAATTATATCTTATTATATTCTTGAGATACGCGATTCTTTTAATACAGTCTTTGCTGTGCTCTAGAGGATCCTTGTGATATTTGGAGCTCTGGTTGAATGATACTGTAAGTGTCACAGTTTAAATCATTTTCGTAGTTAGAAATTATGGAACGCTCTGTTAAAAGCAAGGGAGTTTTTATGTCCGTTGCAGTTCTTTTGCAACATGAATATAATTATATCGTTATTAATTTCTTGAGATACGCGATTCCATATTATATTCCCTTTTAATCAAATTCTAAAAGTATGCTTGTTGACTCCGGTATCACGTTAGTTAAAGACTTCGATGCTTAAAATGTTTAGGGAGAAATGGAATACTGGTGTGTATGTTTTCTTTAAAGTACCGAGACCAGCCATATACTGTATGTTTAAGTTCCAAAATTAATATTGTTTATGGACTTCACACGCGTTACAGTATGCTCCTATTCTTTTTATGCTCAGGCACTAAGATTTCCCTTCTGCTTTGTGTAAGGATGGTATCAAAAGCAATCTTAAGTGGTGAGAAAGCTGTGCTCAATGTATTTAAGGGACTTAAAAGTAAAAGGAGATGATTCATATAGCTTGACTAATTTTAAAAACTAAGTTATAAATGCAAACGCTCCCTCGGTGCGCTGCTCTGGTACGCCGGCTCTTACACAGTGCCTGTCGGCAGTAAGCGTTACAATATACATACCCAACACTGCTTGTACCCATCTGTCATGCAAATAAAACACCTTGAATTGAATTGAATTGAGGGGAGAGGGGGGGGATACTAAAGCCAATACTGGCTCAATACCCTCAATGGGCTTTGACGTGCTAATGCGTTGGTTTAACAGTCCGGGTGTGGCAAGCTTCCAATGTCAACTCGACTCGATTGGAAGACAATGAACGTATTTTAGCCCTAAATGAATTAATAGCAAACATGGTTTACATAAAATACATTTTTCCAAGAAAGTTTATAATAATACGATCTATAGTTGAAATCTGAGCCTACTGTAAATATAAAGGAAAAGCATTTTCAGAGAGCAATCACGCTGTGTTTATGTAGAAAAAGCGATTAGGTTTATGAGCAATCTAATTACCTATTCGCTTAAAACGCTATATAAAATAAAGTTTATTTAGAGATGAATGATCAGTGTCGCAGTTTAAATAATTTTTGTAGGAGGGCTTGGACAGATTCCAAGTGCATTTTTGCAATTTACATTGCATTGTCCAATGTTCTGTTGTAATACAGGCTAGAATACAGTTACAGTAGTCTAAGCTTTATCAGCCTATTTAAAATATTTTTTTTGAATCCCCGGCGGAACACACTCCATAGGAATCAGCGCTTTTATACAGTATATCACCTTTAAACAGATATATTTAAACACGCGTTTACGATTTAAATCAAAACGCGATTCAAATCAATATAAATGTATATTTTGTAACGCATAGGTGACTATTCATTGTTATTAAAAATACTTAAATTTGATCATGTCGTGATATTTAGAAATATAAATTTGTTTGGTGCGAGTGAGGTTTTATTTAATCTCTGACCAAGAGAAACGTTTCATTTTTTCAAAGAAATGTTTGTTAAAAAATAAAGTCATAGTTCCATGGGATTCAATCACAGACCATGTGACATGGGAGTCAGGAAACTAACACACAGCGCCACCGGATTTAATAACGCAATAAAAACGCTATAAAATAATGTGACTAGGCACAGAAAAAGTTTACAGCACAGTACAATAATAAATGCTGACCATGACTTTAGAAGCATAAATTACCTTACACTCAATTTAAACACAAGCTGTCTTTCTGTATGAACCTCTAAGCTGGTTCATACAGAAAATGTAGAAAAGCATTAGCCTGATTATGATTAAAAAACACATAATTAAACACGCGTTTGCGATTTAAATCAGAACACGATTTAAATCAATATAAATGTTTATATTGTAATGCATACTGTCCAGCCTCCATTTCTCTATAAAAATTTACTCTGTTAGACACACACACACAATAGAAGCAGGAACCGCTGCCAGAAGGGAAGAAGGTGCTTATTCATTGTTATCAAAAATGACTTAGAATCGATCATGTTGCGATATTTTGAAATATAAAAGTCAATTGATTGCCCATAATATCGCTATTCTATTTTTTCGAAGAAATGTTTGTTAAAACAAAAGTCCAGCACCAGCTGGATTCGAACACACAACCTGCGCGTTATTAGTCACACACCTAGACCAGTAGGCTACAGGGGAACTCGCATGAACAGGGAGGCGACACAGCCTTACACAGCCCTGTCGCAGTACACGAATATAATCATACCATTATTAAATTCTTTAGATACACGATTCCATATTATATTCCCTTTTAATCAAATTCTAAAAGTATGCTTGTTGACTCCGGTATCACGTTAGTTAAAGACTTCGAAGCTTAAAATGTTTAGGGAGAAATGGAATACTGGTGTGTATTTTTATGTTCCAAAATTAATATCGTTTATAGCCTTCACACGCGTTACAGTATGCTCCTATTCTTTTTATGCTCAGCTACTAAGATTTCCCTTCAGTGGTAAAATTCAATATCTACAACGGGCACAGTAAAGACGTTTACAGTAAGTCTTTCTGCGACAGACCAATGGACCACGAGTGCCCCTGTCGGTCAACCAATCACGTATCGCGTCATCTTGCGCCAATTACCTGCGGTACGTGTCTGTACCGCGCACTTTGAATGGCTGCATCTGTAGGTTTCTATACGGCATTCCCTGAACAGCTGAGCCCAGGCTAACCCCTGTCTCGCCCGTACAGATAGGGTCTTTTCGCTCTCCAGCCATTCCAAGGTTCGTCCCTTCCAACATCCATGACATACTCCTGATACAGTGTAAATGCATGATACCCTGTGAGACCGGTAATATTAAGTTAGCCTTAGTAGCTGTGCCTCAGTTTGAGTTATTAATGGTATTGCCTAGATGGAAGATGCATTTGTACCGGTGCTCCACACAAACACTTAATTTACATTAGTTCAATAAATGAAAATATTGAAATCTTCTGGTGTTTCACTTTTTAAGCAAAGATAAAAGCTATTTGTATAAATTCCTAATTTTGCAGTTTATGAATGACTTTACTTTACCTCGTCTGTACACCTAGCTTGCCAAGTCATCCCAAAGTATGTATGGCTTCTTAAGTTTAGTAAGTAATTGCCATATTTTTAACTTTGATTAAGAAGTGACTTATTAACTAATATGTGTGTATGAAAGACCTGTTTGGTGCTTAATCTGTTGATTAAGTTTCCAGTCATACAGACGATAGGCAGGGAAGAAAGCAGCAAAAGATAGAAAGGGAAGTGAGTGAAAGAGGCATTTTAGTACTAAGTCTCTCTGAGTGGAATGTTCATATTCTACTTGTTTTTTCCAGATTCAGTCCACCTCCTAAGAAATTATTGGTTTGCATTGACTAGTTACTGTATATTGTCCCACTCTGGCTATCACGGGCATTTCATACTTGAAGTTACCCCTAGTACAACTAGTACTGGATATACGACTATAATTTGAATGAGATGAGCTTAATGAGCTGGATGGTCTTTCAATCATCTGTGGCCTTTCCAATGTTCTGATGTTTGTGAAAAAAAAAGTATGGGAACTAAATTACCAAACCAATAGACCTTTGTGCATAGCAAATTGTTATGATGGTATCAAACACATACCTTTTCATTTTTACAAAGTCTAACTTTGGTTCCAGCCAAAGAAACAACATGTTTTCCTTTGTAGCCACGTAATTCCAGAAGTCCACACTTGTCTGATGTTTGCTTAGAATGCTTCTTCGAAGGCAGGGGCCATGCTTGCATAGCAGATTGAAGAACAACAATCCAGTCATGTCTGTCTCCTTCAAGGATGTAAAGGAATATATAATTAGAATTACAGTATATAAAATGGCCCCCCAAAAAACAATAACTATATTCCTAGTCATAAATATCGGAAGATATTGCATATATATATTGCACAGAATATATATACAGATGCAGCCATTCAAAATGCGCGGGCGATACCGCATTGTTTTCCGGTGCGCTGTACGCAGTCTACCGCGAGTTACCGGTAAATACCGCTCGTTACCGTAAATTCTCTTATAATACCGCAAGCAAAATAATAGTATCCGGAATTTCCGCAAGGTGGAGCTAATAAAGCTCAACCTCTCATGTTTGAGCTGTCGCCATCAGTCTTTAACGAAGATATTACTAATAGTATTAATAATGAATGACCTTGGACAAGCTGTAAGTGTAAACTCAAAGTATTGCCCTGGTCCACATTTTTTTTTTCATTGACCGTCTTTGTAAAAATAACACCACAGCATTTCGCAATCACGCATTTGTTTCCAATCATGCAAAGTACAGTAATTTTTGAGAATCGATTCACCATGCCTTTCACATGCTCATAAAAGAGATTGATTTAGGAACATAAACATATTACCGTATGCAAACTGTACTGTATACAGTATGTATATGTATATTTAATGTCTTAACTGTGCCCATTTAAGTATTGAATATTTATATGGAATTTTACCACTGAAGGGAAATCTTAGTAGCTGAGCATAAAAAGAATAGGAGCATACTGTAACGCGTGTGAAGGCCATAAACGATATTAATTTTGGAACTTAAACATACAGTATATGGCTGGTCTCGGTACTTTAAAGAAAACATACACACCAGTATTCCATTTCTCCCTAAACATTTTAAGCATCGAAGTCTTTAACTAACGTGATACCGGAGTCAACAAGCATACTTTTAGAATTTGATTAAAAGGGAATATAACATGGAATTGTGTATCTAAAGAAATTAATAACGATATAATTATATTCATGTTGCAAAAAAACTGAATCTCCCTTGCTTTTAACAGAGCGTTCCATAATTTCTAACTACGAAAATTATTTAAACTGCGACACTTATCATTCAACCAGAGCTCGAAATATCACAAGGATCCTCTAGAGCACAGCAAAGACTGTATTAAAAGTATACTAGTGACAAACTAGTATACTTTAGATCTTTTTTTCTGAACCTGGAAAAATCTGATCATGTTTCTCTATAACAATAATAAAAAACATTATTTTACATATCACCTTTATGTGATATCACCTTAAGGACAGCACATACAAGGGTTAATTGCACAATGGACCTCGCAAAGAAATTTAAAATAGTCTTCTTTAGGTGTGAGGGCAGGAGTGGATCGCAGAAGGTATAATCAGCAAATTAGGAAAACAAAGAACAGGACAGGTGAGACGCTTATCCAGAGAGCGAGTGATCAGAAAAAGGAACAGCTGTTACCCCCATGTTTTACGCTCTCTCTCTGCTGAATGAATAAAAGCATTTTATTAAAAACGCGTTTGCGTTTGTCTGGGTATTTACTTTGTAATCTGTGGTTTACATCTACTGTATTGCTTTGAGATGCCACTTTTAAAGGTGATATGTAAAATAAAGTTTTTTATTATTGTTATAGAGAAACATGATCAGATTTTCCCTGGTTAAAAAAAAGACGAATCTTTCCACTTGTATGTCATCGGAAAATACAAGAATTTTCTGCTTTGTGTAAGGATGGTATCAAAAAGTAATCTAAGTGGTGAGAAAGCTGTGCTCCTCAAAGCGCTTTACAGGATAAAAACAACAGCAATAGTGTTAAGCTGGGCAAACGATTTTTTTTATAGAAATACAAAATGAGATATAATGATGTGTTCCGGCTAAGACATTAACGAGTACAACCCCCCTCTCTGCGGGAGTGCTGGCTGTGACGAATTAAACCGGTTTCACAGTTTATGGCTGTAGAAGGTGCCGAGATTTCCAGCGAAAGACACCTCCCCCTCCAAAGCCAAGGAAGTTCACTACTTACTAGTTAAGAAAGCTAGGCTCCTCAATGACATGCTAACATGCTAATGCGTTGGTGTAACAGTCCGGGCATGGCAAGCTTCTAATGTCAACTCGACTCGATTGGAAGACAATGAACATATTCTAGCCCTAAATGAATTAATAGCAAACATGGTTTACATAAAAGACATTTTTCCAAGAAAGTTTATAATAATACGATCTATAGTTGAAATCTGAGCCTAAATAAAAAGAAAAAGCATTTTCAGAGTGCAATCACGTTGTGTTTATGTAGAAAAGCGATTAGGTTTATGAGCAATCTAATTACTTATTAACGCTATATAAAATAAAGTTTATTATTAATTTGCTGGACAGAGCAGTGAAACCAGCATGTATTTTTTCTCCAATCAGAGGGGTTAGACGCTCTGTTAAAAGCAAAGGAGATTGTCTGTTATAGTGGACATAAAAACAAGAGTTCGCTGGGATTATATCCTAGAAGGCACAGATCGGCGCCAGACCAGGAGAATGCTCAGCGTAAAAGAAAATGCCTGATGAACTAGGGATTGGACAGTTTCCAAGTGCTTGTACAATCGATGGAAATGTTCAAATAAATGTGCAAAAGAAATAAAATAATCATTTATTTCTTTATCATATTGGCTAGCTAATGTCCCTCTCTTTGCTAGTTAGTGGATGTGTTTCTGCGTTGGGTAGCAACGGGTGACTGTTCTCAGGCGGAAGATGTAAACAGCTTAATTTTCGTGTTAAATAATTTTTTAAAATTAAAATTCATTCCATACAGCAATCGCATATTTGGGTACCATTTCCTAAAACGTTCATGCTTAAGATGTATAGGGAGAAATGGAAGACTGATAATGGAATGGAATGGAATGAATGATAAGTGTCGCAGTTTAAATAATTTTCGTAGTTAGAAATTATGAAACGCTCTGTTAAAAGCAAGGGAGTTTTTATGTCCGTTGCAGTAAAAGAAAATGCCTGACAAAGTACGGGCTTGGACAGATTCCAAGTGCATTTTTGCAATTTACGTTTGTAGTGTGCTCTCTGAAGGCACCAGTTCTGTAGGGTTTGGGCATTTACTGGGACAATTATTAATTGTAGCAGTAAATCACAAAATGATTCTTTTGATGGCTTTAGAATCCAACCATGCGATATAACTCAAACAACGCACACACACAGGTACTAATACACGAGGATACATTTATTAATACATAGAATATGCATGTAAACCTAACAGATCTTATCGAGAGGGTTATCAGAATACAAAAGGTATATATTCAGTCAGTTACAAAGAGTTACATATATCAAGAGGACATACGTTCAGTATATCATTCATTTAGACCGTTTCGTAAATGAACTTGGTTATAACTTCTACATTAGATACTCAAAACAAGTACATAACTCTTAGGAATTAAATTGTTATCAACTGGTTGGGATAACAATTGAATTCTCGAGCAGTAATGCAGTGAAGTTGAATACTCATCCAATCTTTGGGGATTCAGATCTCCTGCGGGCTCTCTGGCTCCGTGCCAGGCTGTGCTTTGCTGTGCTGCTTGCGGCGGTGAGCTGCAGATGCTCACTGAGTTAGTGTTGGCTTTAACTAGCAAAGTTTGCGCACAGGAGAAAAGATGACTGTGGGTCCCAGCAAGTCAGGAAGAGGACCGGTTCGTTCCTGATGACGAGCTAGTTCTGAATAGTGATTCAGCTGTCCACAGTTCTGACCTGTTCACGAGGCCTGCTGCTGGTGCTAACCTCGGGTGGATCCTCTGGTTACTCTCTGGCAACCTCCGCTCTAGACTCTTAAAACAAAGGAAAGTTCTGGCACTAGGACACACTGGCCGTTCCGTGGTTGTCCGGGCTGAGTCTCAGGATGGTCAGGAGGCCCGCTGCGAGAATGTCCTGCCCCTGGGAGCCTTCTGCTCCTGGGCCGTCCTGCCCTGGAATTCTCCTTTGAATTCCCTTTAGAAAAGTCCACAGAATTCTCCACTGAATCTCACTACAGGCTCTCTGTGTTGCCTGTTTTTACCTGGAGGAACTTCAGCTCGTTCATTGGCTGAAAGTTCCATGGGCATCAGAGTCCCACGTGGGTTACTTGGCCCTACCAGTCCCTGATTGGTTGATCAAGGTGAGATATGAGTCACTTACTCCTTACGCTTAGGAATGCAGTCCAGATGTCCAACTGGCACTCCCTAGACAGATAGGCGCCAATTGATGACCATTGATCATGATAGCCAGGCTTAGCTAAGTGCATCCCCCTTTGGGAGCTGTCCCTTATCAAAGGAAACCTTAAATCAGCCTGCATGAATAGTTTCTCTATCTCTATGTGGCTGCATCACAGAGATGAACAGAGATGAGGCCTCATTTGGGAAAGCTCAGAACACTTAATTCTTTCTTATTAATAAGCCTCGCCGCTACACGTTGCATTGTCCATTGTGCTGCTGTAATACAGTTTAAAATAATTCAAAGTCTAAACTGTATCAGCTTTATTTATGGGTTGCAATTTAGAAAAAATCAGAAACCGCACTCAAAATGCAATTTAGAGCTTTCTGGCAAGAGGAGACACCCAAATTAATAATGTAACATGGCACTGTTTGTGCATGAACAAAGTTATACTGCTATTTCCTTAGATACGCGATTAAAGAAAAATAAATTTTTGGAACACATTCCATAAGATTCAGCGCTTTTATATATCGCCTTTAAAGGTGGCTTCTCAAAACGCTTTACAGGATAAAAACAACAATAACAGCAACAACAACAATATTGTATTTCATTGCACTTTGAAAACTAAGTAATAACTTAACTATATGTGCAAACGTTTTATGATATGTCGCTGTTGTGAATGTCTGTGGAGTGTATCTTATTTGCCTGTCTGTCCTGGCTCTCTCGCTCGCCCTCCCCCCCTCTGTCCCTCAATTCAATTCAATTCAAGGTGCTTTATTAGCATGACAGATAGGTACAATCGGTGTTGGGTATTTACTTTGCTTTGAGATTCCACTTTTAAAGGTGATATATAAAATCAAGGCTTTAACTTGCTTTAACTCTGCAATGTATTTAAAAAATAAAAACGATTACAATCTAATCTTTCCACGTTTGATCCCAAGATCCCAAGAAAAATAAATCTAAACGGGGAGAAAGCTATGCTGAAAGTTTATTAAGATACTTAGAAGACAAAGATATCAATTTATGTTGCATTTGTCTGATTGTGAATCAAAAAACACATATATTTAAACCCGCTATTGCGATTTAAATCAAAACCCGATTTAAATCAATATAAATGTTTATATTGTCACGCCTAAGTGACTATTCATTGTTATTAAAATGACTTAAATTCGATCATGTTGTGATATTTAGAAATATTTATTTTTTTGGTGCGAATGAGGTTTTATTTAATCTCTGATCAAGGGAAATGTTTAATTTTTTCAAAGAAATGTATGTTTAAAAAAAAAGTCATGGTTCCACAGTGGGATTCGATCACAGACCGTGTGACATGGGAGTCAGGAAACTAACCCACAGCACCACCGGCAAGGTCACATGCAGAGTGCTGAAAAAGCACTACAGAAACATTATCAACAGACAATGTACAGCGTGTACTATTCTTGTGTTGCAGTACATGAATATAATTATATCGTTATTAATTTCTTTAGATACGCGATTCCATATTATATTCCCTTTTAATCAAATTCTAAAAGTATGCTTGTTGACTCCGGTATCTCGTTAGTTAAAGACTTCGATGCTTAAAATGTTTAGGGAGAAATGGAATACTGGTGTGTATTTTTTCTTTAAAGTACCGAGACCAGGCATATACTGTATGTTTATGTTCCAAAATTAATATCGTTTATGGCCTTCACACGCGTTACAGTATGCTCCTATTCTTTTTATACTCAGCTACTAAGCTACAGCTACTAAGATTTCCCTTCAGTGGTTAACTTCCATATAAATATTCAATACTACAACAGTAAAGACGTTTACTGTAAATCTTTCTACGACAGACCAACGAGTGCCCCTGTCGGTCAACCAATCACGTACCGCGCGTCATTGTGCGTCACAATGCGCGACACCGTAGCCAATTACCTCCGGTACGTGTCTGTACCGCGCACTTTGAATGGCTGCATCTGTATATGCATTTTGACGTACTAATATGAAAATGCAGTTTTCAGATAGCAATTCAAATCTACATGGATATTTTGAAAAATCACATTTTCAATTGTTTTAGAATTTTATTTTAAACCATTACAGACTTCATGAAATATACTTATTTGTGATGTTCAGTGTCCCTTGGCTTTGTCAAAAACACTCAGGTGATTGTTAAATTGATTGGAATCCCATGACCTTTATACGAACATAGGCTAATGTGGTGTTTTGGGTATTTTTATACAGAGTATGCATGTATGTTTGTATTATATATACTTTTCTTATAAAACTATTGCTTTTTTATTTTTAGGAAATATATTCGAAAGGAATAATATGCTTCTCTGCAGTAAAAAAGATTCAGACTGTAGGAGATAACAAATTTGAAGTGATAACATCCCTAAGGATCTTTGTTTTTCCAGGCTGAAAAGGAAGGTAACAGAATATATTTATTATTAGTTTAATTGACCTATTTCCAACTGCAGCTGTGAAACAGACTAGTGTGGATTTTTAATAGATAATGCTTTGAGTTGCAACTAACCTTTGCAATTGTATTTTTTTTATTTAGCTAAATATTAAGGAATTATCATACCCTATGTTTATACAGCATGTTAAATTACAAAGACATGCTTTTTATTTAAATTATTTAATACATACAATTTCAAAATTATGTTTATCTTTCTTCTTTATATTTAAATTTTTAAATTTAATAATGCTCTCTCTGCATCCTACATAATGTCCCCTACTGTTTAATTGGAAAGGTTTCCGGTCTTTTGGTCATTTTTATAAAGTTCCTTGATGTCTAGTATTTATTTATTTTTTTACATAGAGTAACTAAAACATACAATTAGTTACTACTGAATTAAAATGCATGTATTGATTATTTATTTACTATGATTTAGATATGGTTTATAACAAATATGTTTAATTCTTAACTTGACTATTTTCATCATGATTGAATGATCGAAAAGTAATGCAAGCAAAGTGTTTTGAGAGTTTGGTACTGTATAAATGTTTCAGTCTGAGTTAAACCAAAACAGACACTTGAATGAACTTTCAATTGGAGATTCAGGTTTTTAAAGATTATTAAAGACACAAAATTATAAACACAGTACAAGAAAATAGATTTTCAGATGATTTTTATCATGAAATAAACCTATGAAACAGATATTCATAAGTACTAGTAATAGAAGATATGCAGAGATTCATGGTGTAATAACTTTAACACAGCTATGAAAAACGTGTGGAAGCTTAATCTGGAATAAATAAAACTCAAAAATCAGGTTCAGGGAGTATCCTGTTTGTTTTCATGGATCATGGATCAAACTGAACACTTTTATAGGTGAAAGACACTAAATGTCAGAATTACAAGAATTACAAAGAACAAAGAAAGCTTATTCAGATGCAGCCATTCAAAATGCACGGTACAAACCCGTACCGCACGACACTACCCACAAGCCACCACAGTCTACCACGGTAAGTGATTGGCTGGCCAAAATGACCGACAGGGGCACTCGAGGTGCATTGGTCGGTAGTGAAAAGATTTAATCATTTAATCGCTTTACTGTGCACGTTTTAATCCACTTAGTATTGAATATTTATATGGAATTTTACCACTAAAGGGAAATTTTAGGAGCTGAGCATAAAAAGAAGAGGAGCATAATGCATCTGAAGGTCATAAACGATATTAATTAAGGAACATAAACATATTACTGTATGTAAACTGTACTGTATATGGCTGGTCTTGGTAGTTTAAAGAAAAAATACACACCAGTCTTCCATTTCTCCCTAAACATTTTAAGCATCAAAGTTTTATGAAACGGTCTCCAAATATGCGATTGCTGCATAGAATTAATTTTAATTTAAAAAAAAAATATTTAACATGAAAATTAAGCTGTTTACGTTCCTCCGCCTGAGAATATAGTCAGAAACACAGCCACAGGTAACTAGCAAAGAGAGGACATTAGCTAGCCAATATGATAAAGGAATAAATTATTTTTTTATTTCTTTTGCACATTTATTTGAACATTTCCATCGTTTGTACAACCACTTGGAAACTGTCCAATCCCTAGTTCATCTGCGTTTTCTTTTATGTACTGGGCATTCTCCCGGTCTGGGGCCGGTCTGTGTCTTCTAGGATATAATGCTGGCGATTTGTGTTACAATTGGGTTTTCAATAACGCCCCAGCAAACTCTTGTTTTTATGTCCACTATAACGGACAATCTCCCTTGCTTTTAACTGAGCATTTTATAATTTTCTAAAATGAAAATTTGACAGAATTCTGGGGTATCCCTATACCAGAGATTACGGTAGGCTTCAGAATGGTGATAGGCTGACACCATCTGACACCCCTCTGATTGGAGAAAAAAAAATTGCTGATCTGTTCTACATAGCAGGAAGACAACAGCAGATGCTGCTTTAATTCGAAACGTGTTTAAAAGTTTAATTAGGAAGTAAAAACCTTACAGCGTACACAGATTTCTCAACTGTTCAGGAGGAAGAAAAATCACCCGTTTTTCACGCCTAAAAAGTGGTTATTAACTATCGAAACCTGTTTTATTTTATTTTTATTTAGATTAAGAGTTTCTGTCACCCCCATCTCCATTTAAACCACAAAGCCGTGTTTAATTAAATATTTTTAGTGATTCACAATCTGGCACTGCAACGTAAATCGTTATCTTTGTCTTCTGCATAATAATGTTCACCTCTCTGTCCAGCAAAATTAATAATAAACGTTATTTTCATCATCTCCTCTTTAAAGGTACCCCCGTCGCGGAAGAATTTGACCTCGGAACGTTTACCCAGCGTAACATTGTATTTCATCGCACTTTCACAGATTGTCTTTAAATCAATTGTTGTCAGAATATCCCCACCTCCAAACAAGAACAAAATTGTAACATTTTTATTAACTGGCTGTTTCAGTAACTTAAACTATATATTTAAAGTAATAATTTAACAATATATGTACATTTTTTAAGTTATGTTTATGTTGTGAATGTCTGTAGATTGTATCTTATTTTTAGTTTTTGTTTTGTTTCACGTTAAATTTATAAGGGAGAGTGTCATAGAGATGACTCCTTTACCCCCCATCTTGATTAAAATACTTTTATTTTTTCACAATCTGGCAATGCCAGACAGAATTCACATTCGTTGCAGCCAAATGGCCTTGCAGATCAGAAAATCAAGGAACAAAACAACTATCACGCCCGGTTCCTCAATTGAATCGCTTTAACATGCTAATGCGTTGGTGTAACAGTCCGGGTGTGGCAAGCTTCTAATGTCTCCCGACTTCGGTGAAAGGAACCTGTCTTTCATTGGAAGACAATCAATACATTCTAACCGTACATGAGAATATAATGCTGGGGCGCGGGCGTGGTGGGGTGCTGTACCAGCTGTCAAAAAAAGTTTTTTTTTTTTGAAAGTCAATTGAGTGTCCATAATATTGCTATTTTGCTATTGCTATTGAGTCTCTGTGTCTACAGTACATTGTGAACAAACCGGTTTCACAGGTATTTTCAACCCCCAGCCACTGTTGTTTCATCGGTTGTTATCTTGTAAAGCCCTTTGAGGAGCCACCTTTAAAGGCGCTATATTAAATAAAGTGTATTATTATTATTATTATTATTATTATTATTATTAATGTTGATCATATTTTTCCTCACAGAACTTGTAAATTGTTGTTGTTATTGTTGTTGTTATCCTGTAAAGCGCTTTGAGAAGCATACTGTCCAGCTTGTCAGGTGCATTCTCTTGTAAAATAATAAGTAGAGTTTAGTGCTCCACTTACAGCAACCCAATGTAAATACATTTTGTCTCCAAATCCACCACCACTTGTATGAATCACAGCCCTGCCAAACGATGCAAATTCCGCTGCAATGGCTGTGTGCAGGAATTATTCAGTATGGCATCTCCATGTTCAAGTAAACACTGCTCTGTGTGCAAATGGAAATGCATTAAAAAAGGCACTATATAAAATAAAGTTTATTATTATTATTAATATTGATGATATTCTTCCTCCCAGGACTTGTAAAATTGTTGTTGTTATCCCGTAAAGCACTTTGAGAAGCATACTGTCCAGCATATTGTATTTCATTGCACTTTGACAGATCATTTTATAATCACTTGTTGGGACAACGGGTTTAATTCGTCACAGCCAGAACTCTCGGAGAGAGTGATGAAAACCGCGCAGCGCCAGGCGAATGCACATTAATATGTTGGGCTTTTGGGCTCAGGTGGATTTGCGCCCTACAGTTCAACCTGCGGTACTGCTGTGTACTGTGCATACATGTACATGTGTTATTTTGAAATATAAAAAATGTCAATATACTGTAGTGTCCATAATATTTGCTATTTTAGTTTTTCAAAGAAGTGTTTCTGTTAAAAGAAAACTCGTAGTGATTGCTGGATTTGAACACTCGACCTCATGTTTATACAGTACTGTAAATCGGTCGCTTAAGCCGTGACGCCACCGAGACAAGTCACGTGACACATACTGAAACAACAATACAGATATTACAGTAATATGGTCGGAAGGTCATCCACATGTAAGAGTTTGGTGCTTAAAATGTTTATGGAGAAATTGAGTATTGGTGTGTATTTTTTCTTTAAAATACCAATAACAGCAACATACAGTTTACATAATATGTTTATGTTCCTAAATTATTATCGTTTATGACCTTTATGACCATCGTTATGCTCCTCTGCGTTTTATGCTTAGCTACTAAAATTTCCCTTTAGTGGTAAAATTCCATATAAATATTCAATACTAAGCGGATTAAATGTGCACAGTAAAGAGATTAAATGATTAAATCTTTTCACTAACGACCAATACACCACATTATCTTCCGTGTCGCATTAACATTGGAATGTTTTTTTTTACAAGTGTCAAAAGAAGCAATACACAACCTGTCTCCCCTATAACTCTTCAGTTTACAGAGAAATTCCGCCAGAGCCTCACAACATTGTCCAATAAGGAACAAGTAATAGGTTTATTCCATGCTGAAAAAAAGAAGAAAGAGAACACAACGTTTCGGCCGTGAAGCCTTCTTCAGGTGTATTTAAAAAGAAGGTGAAATACAGTAATACTACCAGCTATATAGATACATAGATTTAGATATTTAGATCCTTAAATTAATATCATAAATAATTTCTTTAGATACGTGATTACATATTATAGTCTTGATCATAAAACAGATAATTCTGGTCCTGGAATCTGACTGGCTGACACCCTTCTGAAGCGGTACCATAATCTCTGGTATACGGACACCCCTGAAATTTGACTTGTTACTGTGTGATAGATTTTAAAGACTACTTCTTAGCGTAGATAAGAAAGCATAGATAAAAAAGCTTGGATTCTCATGTATCTGATACAAGTATCTTTTAATACAGTATTTGTTGTGCTCTTGAGGATCCTTGTGATATTTTGAGCTCTGGTTGAATGATAAAAGTGTCTCAGTTTAAATCATTTTCGTTGTTAGAAATTATGAAACGCTCTGTTAAAAGCAAGGGAGTTTTTATATCCCCGACGATATAAAATGCCCGACGAACTACGGATTTAACAGTTTTTCAGTGCTTGTACAATAGATGGAAATGTTCAAATAAATGTGCTAAAGAAATAAACAAAAAAGTAAGTTATTCCTTTATCATATTGGCTAGCTAATGTCCCGTCCTTGTTAGTTAGATCAACGAAATGCTGTGGTGTTACTTTTTGTCGATGAAAAAATATAGTATTTTCATTAAAAATGACGGTTACAAATAATGTGGACCAGCGTAATACTTTGAGTTTACAGCTTGTCCAAGGTCATTCATTATTAATACTATTAGTAATATCTTCGGTAAAGGCTTTGATGCGTGAAATATTTCTGCACAATTAAAATATTTATGATAAAGGTAGGTTGTGTACTTTTGCCCAACTGAGCAATCTTGCTTTCATAAAATATACCAACTTTTTAATGACTGATAAATTTAAAAGCTCAAATGCTGTACATGAGAGGTTAAGCTTTATTGGCTCCTCCTGGGGGTTTTACAAGGTGATTCCCGATACTTTCCGATATGACGTCATATGACACGTTACACTGCGTCATACCGCATTAGGATGTGATACGTCCACCGCATGTTACCGTGGTGTACCTCACTTGTTTTGAATGGCTGCATATGTATGTCATTTGTAATTTTACAAAATAGAAATCTTGAATACTTTTTCAGAGCAGCATAATGTATCTACCCAATGTTAGATTTGTATACTCCTTAGGTCAAATGTGTTCTTGCAGTTTTTGCTTTCAGCATCATATGACCTACATTTTCCTGTTTCAGGAACTTTATTTCCCAGAGAGTTGCTGAATCATCATACTTTTTTTCTAGTTTAATGTAATTTTATTTAATTTCTAAGTACTGATGGAAGACACATTTTTAACTGCAAGAACTGATACATTCCAGGACCTGGACTAGAGAAGAACTAGTATTGATCTCAGCCTGAAAATGTTTTAACCTTTGTTCACAGCCCATGGTTAATAGAAAGGATCTTCTATTTTTTTGTAATGTGAAAGAAATTAGAGCTTGAATGATTAAAGAAAAGCAGGCACAACTGTCCAAAGTGTTTCCCCAGGTTTGCATGTATGCATCATATTAAATAAATAAAAAAATCCTAGGCCTAGTAATCAAACATAGAGTATTGTTTTTTTTTAGACCTGGGGTATTAATGAAGATATTCTGACTGAGGATTTTAAGCAATGAATCAACTTCAACTGGTTTTATCTAACACACTTTTGAAACTGCTTACTAAAGGAAGCCATCAAACAATATTAAGAGATTTGCCATTTAAGAAGCATACCATTGTGTGTTTATGCAATGCAATGTTTGCAATATTGAAACATCATGTAATAGCATATGTTAATTTTTCTACTCTTCACTTTGGGGATTTTATATGAAAAGGATTACCAGACTCTTTATGCTGCTAGTGCATGTTCTAATGGCAAAGATAATCTCACTTTATTGCCAGTGGAAAGTATTGCAATTTGCAAAATTATGGGGAATTCCACCCACACCAAAGGGAGGCTGAGAGATTAAATGTAGGAGGCTAGGCAATTTGCCTGCCTCTCTTGTATCTTTAAAAGGATTACAGGAAACCTTGAGTACTCCTTTATAAATGTAACAGAAATACTGGTACTGTGCATGAACAACACTATTTTATAGTTCAGGTGGGTAGCTGCGTCAGAGTAATAGGTTTATTCCATATTCTATTCAGCATAGACTAAACCTATTACTTGTTCCTTTGCATACTATTTTATATATTTATTTAACATAATGCACTCAATGATTAATGTCTGTAGAGTCCTTTTTTAGCAGGAATGTAAACATCTATAGGCACATTTAATTAATATTAAATTAATAATTAATAACATATTAACTGATTATTATGTAATCATATAATATTCATAAGAAGGCTCTATTGTGAAACTGAACAACAATCCTAGGTTTGTTTATTAAAGAGAAGCAGTTACGACAGGACAACAAGAAGACTGAAAACTTGAATGACATTCTGATGATAGGAGATGTGGAAACTGTAGTGTTTTTTGTTCTGTGGTCTTCAGCATCATGTGCAACTAACTGTGGTTGTGGGCTAGTCTGTATTTCCACAGTGATCCATGCAATAGAGGTTTTAATATTATGTTGTCTAACCATCTTGTTTCAGTTCTTTGAACAAGCAACAGAAATGAATAATACACATAGGGCATTAGAAATGGTGTATTTAGATGTTCATATTCAATCATTTCTCATAAATTATTTATTCTCAAATTGCAGACAGTGGGTATTCAGGAAAATGTGTGCTTTTGGAGTGAGAATTGGTTATAAAAATAGAAAACAGGATACAGATAAGGAGTTTATACTCAAGTTTTGATGTAATTAGTGGAGTACCTGAGGGAATATACTAGGACCAGTTCTTCAGTTATATCATTGATATATATTATGGTATACTGTAGTTTATAAACTAGGTAAAATTGTAAATGATACCAATTTAGGAAGATTATCAAACATTTGAAAAGCAGCAGAGGAAATCAAAAAGATTTATGTACAATTCAAGACAGATGCAGATTATGTTTAATGTAGATAAGTGCATGGTATTGTATGCAGGTTGTAAAGTGTAAACTTTTACTATAAATAAAACATATCTACAGATGGGAAACTGAGCTAGAAGAGACTACTTATGAAAAAGATCTATGTGTTTGTTTACACATTATTTCCATCCTCTAGACAGAATATTGTTAAAACATCATTCTTCCATCTCAGAAATACTGCCAGTCTATGTTCTATGCTGTCTTTGACTGTAGCAGAAATCAACATATTGGTCTTTTCTGCCAAAAATATATATTTTCAGAAAGCTTTTGATAAAATTCCTCACAAAACAGTAATTTGTTTTAATTGCTGGCAGTTGGCTTGGCAGTTTAAAACCAATGTGTGTGTGTTTAAATTGAGATTTGAGTAATGAAAACACAAAAAAGATAAAAAGTCTGTTGACTACAATTGGGATGCTATAATTAGGTACCACAGGGATATGTGTAAGCATCACTGTTCTTCCTAATTTATATCAGTGATCTAGATTCTAATATAGTTATGTAATTAGTCATAATTGCTCAAGGTATCAAAATGGAAGGATAGCAAACATGGTAGAAATTGCCAAGGGACAAAAAGACTTACTCAAAAGTCAATTAAAAAATAACAGGCTTTTCAATGAGCAAGAACACAATCACAGTTGTCTTGTTTAACTTATTTTATCATGCTATGGCTTACATGCTTTACTTTTGGGATTATATGACAATATTTTTTTAATGCTTGATGTGCTTAACACATTTGCTGTTTTGTACCAGATTCTGCTGAATCTGTGTAATTGTCCTTTGAATACTTGGTTTCTCTCCATCATGTAGGTGTGAGTTTTAAAATAGTACTTTTTTAATAAAGCACTATTTAAAAAGAATATTTAAACTGGATTTAGCTGTATTGATTTTTAAAATATTAATGATAAATCATCTCAGTGGATCCCAAATCATTTTATACACTCGTAGGGATCATTGAGATAGAAACTATCTGTGTGTAGTACCAATTATCCCAGCAGTAATTCACCTGTTGAATTAAGGGGAGCAATAATGCAAACCTAAAGCGGAGTAGTGGGATTAACTACTGAGATTACTGGGATTATTTGAGCATGGGGATTAACAATCCTCTTTAAAGCTTTAATAGCAACTCGTTAGGACCTCAATTTTATGTCTCATACAAAAAAGGTTTGGAAATTATGAACCAGAGGGAAGCATGCTACCTACTGATCCACAAACACAACTTATAGCAACAATCTGTTTTTGTTTTCTTAGAGTTTTCCCATTACAATATGGCCAGGCACAACATAGCTTGTCAGAGATCATATAATATCAAGAAATTATATGGTAACAGCTGCATTTGTTCTAATTTTTCAACGTTGCATAATATTTGTGTATGGCTTTAAGGAAATGCTTACTTTCTCAAATATATCAATGTATTTAAGAACATATGTCTTAGACTATAGAGAGAAATATGGACATTTCCAAGTGCACTTTATTTCTTGTTTTAACATATTTTTAGAACATAACCCATGGAAAATAAAGAAAAACTTAAATAAGAAGTCAGAATTGGTAATGGAACTAAAGTGGCTAAGGACAAGAAAAATGATACTGATGTAAAGATGTGTAAATAATTTAATCATTTATTTATTATTCATACTGCATTTAAAAAATGTATAACCTTTCTGTGTAAATCTTAAAATCCAGCATAACAGCACAGGGGTCAAGGAAGTACACATAAATCAAAGCAGAATAAAAGCAGAACTTGCTTCGTTTTGAAGACACCATGTTCATAGAAGCAGAAGGAGTAGCATGTTGATTTCAGAAATACCTTTGAGGCTCTGAAAAATGGGAGACAATCATTGGCAAGAAGATATTTCAGATCAAATTCAAACAATTGTACTCCCTTCATTCTAGAAATCTGAGTCCACCTCATGCAATACAGGACAACATATGAAAACAGTTACCTTAAGAGAAAATAGTGGATGCAGAACGACAATATTGTACATTGATTACAACAGAAATGGTCAAACTGGAAATTACATGGAGCAGTACATATTTTTTTAATATAGAGACTATAGCATATAAAGACTGAGCAGTCAGGTGGTTAATTTTTCCAGCGCCTCATGAGTATTGTATTGTACCTTGTCCTTACATTATTAAGCTTATATTCTGTACTTCATAAAAAGTTATAATGTTTTATCCTTTTCTAAGAATGCGTAGTAAGAATACCACTTGCTGTTATTGTAAAAAGATAAATGTTGTAGGGATTTAACATCACTTGATAGTTATATTAATATGAAATTGTGTACCTAAGCAGCGAAAGTATCACAAGCGGACGTTTTGGAAACATTTTGACATTCATTTATTAAAAAAAACTTCTATTGTCCTTGGTTGGTAATGAGCACTGTAATGTAGCTAGCTGCACCCAGGTGGTTCAAAGGGAAATCAGAGCATTACTTTTGGTTTGTTTCTCATATAGCCGGAGTATAAAAATAGTCCACTTATTGCTTATTGTTAACATGATGTGTCTCTTTCAGGTTTACATGTGAATTGAGAAAATCTATATTTTGTCTTAATCCAAATGTCAGCAGCCAACAATTTGACTTGGAATTTTAAAAAAAAGTAATGTAGACCCTGGACATATAGCAGTTCTACTATATAGTACATTGTCTGGAACTGAACCCGGTCCGTCAGCGTCATTCAACAGGGAACAAGCTGGATTAATTATTATATGTGATGGTTTTGTGTTTAAGGATTTCTTCATGGAAAGGGGGGAAGGGTTAGTTTTTAAAATTGCCAGTAAACGGAGAACAGCTTATCAACATGATGGGCAAATTATTTATTTTTTTCATTTTTAAAAGCTAAATATAAAATAAGATCCAATGAAGCGTTCCTGCTTAAAACATTGCAGGACTTTAAAAGCTGTAAAAACTAGTTTAGTTAAAAAACACTTTTTATGCACGAAAAACAGGTGATTTAACTTCTTCATGATCAACTTAGAATCTTGGTGTACTCTGCTAACAATCAACAATTAATAACAATCTTAACTGTTTATAAGAATTATAAATACATTAACTAAGGAATCAGATGGCATACTGGTTAGCATGCCTTTTGTATGTTTTTTCATAAATTCAACAGTAGCACCAGATGTCTCAGAGGCTTTCAAAATTAAGTTATGCATAGAAATTTTAAGAAGGTTTAGGAAGTCCACTTCCACTTCTCTGGATCTGATCAATCTAACTACCTATTTTCTGTACTTTCCCTATCCTACTTGATTTGTAATTATTTGAAAATTCTCCTTCTTGAAATATGTTATTTATAAATACCTGTTTTAACTGTTAACATCTTGCACCACCAACTCTGTGACAAAATATAAACTAAGCTCAACCTGACAGCAGCTGAGCCCCTAGTTCATCCTGCTACCAGCATTGAATAAAAAATCTTTAGATTTCAATATTTATATCTTTATTTAGTAGTTCCATTAGTAACAAAGGCTAAATTACTTTCTTAGAAAAATGTATTTTATATGTTGCAAAAAACTGACTTGCTTTAACAAAATATATCTACATGTGCTTTCCCCTGGCAATCTACCTGAATGTCCAACTATTTGAGAAGCCTTACATGAAACCATGTTTGCTATTAATTCATACAAGGGCTCTCTTACTGAATTGCTCTGTTTTTCATTTGTGCTAATTTTCTCTATTCTGTCAAACCTTCAAAGTCTCCGTACCAGAAATGCACCTGATTATTCAAGCTCCTAACTCTCTGCCAAATCTGCTTCAGGTTCACATGCTCTTTTGCAACACACAGCTTTATGTCATTTTTTGTATATCTAAGGTTTTGAAAGTGTTCCTGCATTCCTCTTCTGCACTGTCTGGTCATGGCTTTTTTTCTGTTTGGTTATTTCAAGGTAACACCTGCTCCAATTCTAAAACATTTTGCTCATGTGCATTTTTGTATTTTCATTTTTATTACATCTCTAACTCATTAATGTCCCAAATTTTAATTAGCCTTATTTTTATTAAACTGAATTTTAGTTTCAGCCTTAAAAAAGCTTAAGTTTCTCTCTTTTGCTTCTTGCCCTACAGAGGTCTTTCATTGTGAAGTTCTTAGCATTTTTACATTGCTCTATTAAATGGTCAGGTTACTTGGACATAAAGTTTCATTGTATTTGGCATACTGCACTACTTGGACATAATCTATTGGATGTAGTGTACACCCTGGACATATATCAGTTCTACTTATATTGAGTTTATTTTCATTTTATTCAATTTTTTTTGTGCTGTTGTTATTTAACTTTATTTTGTAACTTTTAATTTTGTGATCCCTCCCGCCTAGCTTGCAGAAAAGACATTTAATTGGCAGCAATTACTGCTGCATGCTGTATTGTTGTGCATTTGATAAATACATTTTGATTTGATTTTTAAGCTGTAATTACTGATCACCGGATTATTCAACTTGACATTGCTCAATTCACGACCTTTCCTGAACATCTATGAGAAGCAGAAATATTGCTGTCTCTGGTGTGATATTTCTGCAGCTGAAATTTCACAGTTTAAACTAATAAGAAATTAGATTGTTCATAAATCTAATCACTTATTCTACATAAACACATAATTACTCTCTGAAAATGCTCCTTTTTTTGTTCGTTTTTGGGTGACAACAGCTGTTTAATTTAAAGAAGGAACTCCATGAAGTGAAACACATCAGCAATAGCGAGTCTTAAAGCAGAGAGAATAAACTGGGTGAAAACTCCATTTACTCATGATAGTTTTCTTACTAGCAACTAAAAGAATCCTTAGTATATATCTATCCTTTAGTTCCATGTAGTCAAAAGTAAAATTTCCCAAATACATAATAGAAAATTCAAATGGTATGTCTAGGTTTACTATATTAGTAAGCACAAAATGTATGAATTTCCAATATTTTTGTATTTCCGGGCATGACCAGTGTAGTGTGCTCTCTGAAGGCACCAGTTCTGTAGGGTTTGGGCATTTACTGGGACAATTATTAATTGTAGCAGTAAATCACAAAATGATTCTTTTGATGGCCTTAGAATCCAACCATGCGATATAACTCAAACAACGCACACACACAGGTACTAATACACGAGGATACATTTATTAATACATAGAATATGCATATAAACCTAACAGATCTTATCAAGAGGGTTATCAGAATACAAAAGATATATATTCAATCAGTTACAAAGAGTTACATATATCAAGAGGATTAGACCGTTTCGTAATTGAACTTGGTTACAACTTCTACATTAGATACTCAAAACAAGTACATAACTCTTAGGAATTAAATTGATATCAACTGGTTGGGATAACAATGGAATTCTCGAGCTGTAATGCATTGAAGTTGAATACTCATCCAATCTCTGGGGATTCAGATCTCCTGCGGGCTCTCTGGCTCCGTGCCAGGCTGTGCTGTGCGGCTTGCGACGGTGTGCTGCTGATGCTCTCTGAAGACCGGCTAGTTAGTTTTGGCTGAAACTAGCAAGAGTTTGTGCACAGGAGAAAAGATGACTGTGGATCCCGGCAGGTCAGGACGAGGGACAGTTCGTTCCTGATGAAGCGCTAGTTCTGAATACTGATTCAGCTGTCCACAGTTCCGACCTGTTCAGGAGGCTTGCTGCTGATGCTAACCTCGGGTGGATCCTCGGGTTACTCTCTGGCAACCTCCGCTCTAGATTCTTTGAACAGAGGAAAGTTCTGGCACTCGGACACACTGATCATTCCGTGGTTGTCCGGGCTGAGTCTCAGGATGGTCAGGAGGTGCACTGCGAGAATGTCCTGCCCTTGGGAGCCTTCTGCTCCTGGGCCGTCCTGCCCTGGAATTCTCCTTTGAATTCCCTTTAGAAAAGTCAACAGAATTCTACTGGAGCTCTGTGTTGCCTGTTTTTACCTGGAGGAACTTCAGCTCGTTCATTGGCTGAAAGTTCCATGGGCATCAGAGTCCCACGTGGGTTACTCGGCCCTACCAGTCCCTGATTGGTTGATCAAGGTGAGATATGAGTCACTTACTCCTGACACTTAGGAATGCAGTCCAGATGTCCATCTGGCACTCCCTTGACAGATAGGCGCCAATGGATGACCATTGATCATGATAACCAGGCTAAGCTAAGTGCATCCCCCTTTGGGAGCTGTCCCTTATCAAAAGAAAACATTTTTAAATCAGCCTGCATGAATAGCTTCTCTGTGGCTGCACCACAGAGATGAAGAGAGAGATGAGGCCTCATTTGGGAAAGCACAGCAACACTTAATTCTGTCTTATTAATAAGCCTCGCCGCTACACCAGAATATGTGTGAATGAGTTGCTACTTGTTCTCCACATAACCGCCAACATTGTGAACAGCTTCACTTTTGTTTTACTTGAATTTTGGGACTAATAAAACAATTAACCAAATTTTTTTCAGACAGAGAGTTCTTGAAACTTGTGAACTGGTGGAGGTTTGATGTAATCTACATATGTTCTTCCACTGTTCTTGTTTTATCATTTTCTTTATTATTCAGTTGAATCTTTTTTCTTATCTTCAATGTTATTATACAGTTTTGATATTATTTTCTTAAGGTTGCTCTGCTGGTATTAAGCTATAAAATGATCAGGACATTTTTTACCTTGCTCTATATTTGGTTGTTTTACCAAATTATTTACAGTACATAGTGCTTAATTTGGTGATTCGCTTTCATCAAGGTACATATTGCTTTGATCCCTATCATAGTCCAGATTTGAAAACATGTATTGGATTTTCCAGAAGGAAATCTGAATCAAAAGCTATCCACCTTAATGTTTTAATATCTGTCTCCAAGTTATAGGTTCTTATTATTTTAAAGCAGATTTTAATTGATACTATTACCCAGGGTATAGCTGTGTTATATATAGATTCTGACAGTGCTCAAAACTGTCTATATTGGAAATTCATCTATAATCAGAGACTCTATCTGCTTCCATTTTGCACTATAATTGTAATCACACCAGCAAATTAGATTTTAGACGCTTGTTAATATGATTTTAGACATGGCCAGGCTAAACCACCCTTCTCCTTGGCTAATTGCAATGTTTTAAATTTAACCCTTGCCTTTTTTCCATTCCAAATAAATCTTGAAATCAGTTTATACCATTCATTTAATTCTTCTGTAGAGATCTCTACTGGAAGAGATTGAAAAAGGTATAATTTTGATAGAACATTCATTTTAATAACTATCACTCTAGATCTCAACGAGAAAGGTAGCATTCTCCAGCCAGCTAGATCCTCATTTATTTTACAGGTTAAAGGGTTAAAATTTGAAGTAAACAATTTTGCCAGATCTTTAGATAAATGTACTCCCAAATGTTTAACAGATGTTGATAGACAATTAAATTAAATGTTTCTTTTAATAAATCTGTTGGATTATAATTTGTTCTATGTTATTTTGTATCTTGGCATCTGAGCAAATTTCTCCAGGAGAAACATCTCGGCAAATGATGTATTAGGCTTATCCAAATACAAAAGGACTGCATACAATGCTATCTTGCATTCTTGTCCTTTGAATTGTATCCCCTTTATTTGTGGGTCTTATCTAATTCATTCTGCCATAGGTTCTATATATAAAAAGAACAAGAAAGGTGACAGGGGACATCCCTGTCTTGTACCTCTTTTTAAGATGAATCTGAAAGATATCTGTTGATCTTGATTTGTGCTATTGGATTTGAATACATTATTTTAATTATATTTATAAATTTATCAGCAAATCCAAATCTCTCTAGTGCCTGATAAAAAATCCCAATTGACTCGATCAAAATATTTTTCTGCATTCAGAGTAACCAAGATTGCCCCTATGTTTTAAATTAAGATTATGTCTCATAATGTGTCTCATATTATCCTGTGTTTGTCTGTTCTGAATCAATCCAGTTTGATTTAAATTTTTCAGTTAAGGTAGAATTTTCTCAAATCTTTGAGTCATAATTGAAGCATAGACTTTGTCATCTACATTAAGAATGGAAATTGGGTGAAATTAGTCACATCAAGTTTGTTTTTTTTTCCCTCTTTTGGAATAACAGAAATAATAGATAGATAAGATAAGACTTTATTGGTCCCGAAGGGATATTGAGGTGTTATAGCAGCCCAGTCCAAGAAAAGCAAAAACAGACATCAGAATAGACTAAAAATTAAAATAAGTACAGCAATACAAAATAAAATAGTTAAGTGTGTGCAAAATATGCTGAGTCACTGTAAAACAATAAAATATATGCACAATGCACATAGGTATATACAGATTGAAAGTACAACAGTATAAACAGTATATTAAGGCTGTGCCCAAAAAGTACATTAGTGCAACATGCTTTCCATAGATGAGCAGATGAAGGGCTAGCAGTCCTAGCCTAGGGCAGTATTATACATCCTGACAGCTGCCGGGAGGAAGTACCTGTGAAAATGCTCCCTTGGACACTGTAGCTGGAGCAGTCTGTTACTAAAAGTGCTCTGCAGTCTAATAACAGTCCCATGTAGCAGATGTGATGCATTGTTCATGATGGCTGTGAGCTTGGTCAGTAATCTTCTCACCACAACCACCTCCAGGGGGTCAAGGCTCAGCCTCAAAACAGAGCCAGCCTACTTGATTTATTTATTTAGTTTATTGAGTCTATTTACATCTCTTGCCATGATGCTGCTGCCCAAGCACACAGCAGCATAGAAGATTGTACAGGGCGTCAGTGTTAACAGATCACTCCAGCTTATCATTCAGGTGTACCCCTAAGTACTTGTAGGACTGCACCACCTCTATCACTCTGGATGGAAACAGGATTCAGTGGAGACTTATTCCTCTGAAAGTCCATGACCATTTCTTAAGTCTTGCTGGTGTTTAGCCGGAGATGGTTAAGATGACACCACTCCACAAAGCTGGTAATCAAGATCCTATATTCCTCCTTCCTCCCCTCACTAATACACCACACAATTACAGAGACATACGAAAACATCTGCAGGTTGCATGCCTCAGAGTTGTACTTGAAGTCAGAGGTGTAAAAAGTGAACAGGAATGGAGCAAGGACAGTCCCCTGTAGACTTCAGTGTTGCATTAACACTGGAATGTTCTTCCAAGTGTAAAAAGAGGCGATACGCAACGTGTCTCCTTCATATATTTTCAGTTTACAGACCGTACAAGAACATTTTTTAAGAATAATGTCTTCTGTATCACATTAAAATTGGAACGCTTTTCACAGGTGTAAATTTAAACAAATAAACAAGAGAAACTCCTTGGACTATTGCTTTGTTGAATTAAACTGTGCTCCAGCAAAGAATATACAGTACAGTATACCGCCTTCTGCCTCTTTTCTAGTTTAGCAGGATTTACACAATAAGCACATAGTTTAATTTGGGTGGCAATACAGATGTCTATATCGTATGACACAAATTTGAGTCGGAGTGTCTGATAATAACTACATTATCTTCCTAATTTCATTTCAGCTAAATCAGGCGAATTAAAAGTCAAATCATCAGGATGTTAGAGATTAATAAGAGAGCATTTTGGTCTAAAATATTTCACATAACAAGACCGTCTACATCTAGACAGTGTACACTATTTAACCACAGAATGAGTTAGTGTCTCAATTAAAGGTGTAAGATGTATGTCTTCATCATCATGGTACGGTTTCAACATATAGATAAGCTACAGATGCAGCCATTCAAAACCCCGGTGGGCGTGTCGCATCAAAACGCAGTTTCACGCAGTAGCACGCTGTGTATCGCGTCATTTGACGGCATACTGGAAAGTATCCGGAATAACCTTGTAAAACCTCCAGGAGGAGCCAATAAAGCTTAACCTCTCATTTACAGCATTTGAGCTTTTAAATTTAAACTGTGTATTACAGCATGTTAATCATCAGTCATTAAAAAGTTGGTATATTTTATGAAAGCAAGATTGCTCAGTTGGGCAAAAGTACACAACCTACCTTTATCATAAATATTTTAATTATGCAGAAATATTTTATGGATCAAAGCCTTTACCCAAGATATTACTCATATTATTAATAATAAATGACCTTGGACAAGCTGTAAACTCAAAGTATTATGCTGGTCCACATTATTTGTAACCGTCATTTTAAACGAAAATACTGTATTTTTTCGACAAAAAGTAACACCACAGCATTTCGTTGATCTTACTAACAAGGACGGGACATTAGCTAGCCAATAGGATAAAGGAATAAATTACTTTTTTTGTTTATTTTTTAGCACATTTTTTTTAACGTTTCCATCGATTGTACAAGCACTGAAAAACTGTCCAATCCCTAGTTCGTCGGGCATTTTCTTTTAGTATAACATACATAAAAAGTCCCTTATTGTTTTTGCTTATAACGAAATTATTTAAACTGCGACACTTATCATTCAACCAGAGCTCAAAATATCACAAGGATCCTCAAGAGCACAACAAAGACTGTTTTAAAAGATACTTGTATCAGATACATGAGAATCCAAGCTTTTTTATCTACGCTTTCTTATCTATGCTAAGAAGAAGTCTTTAAAATCTATCACACAGTAACAAGTCAAATTTCAGGGGTGTCCGTATACCAGAGATTATGGTACCGCTTCAGAAGGGTGTCAGCCAGTCAGATTCCAGGACCAGAATTATCTCTTTTATGATCAAGACTATAATATGTAATCACGTATCTAACGAAATTATTTATGGTATTAATTTAAGGATCTAAATATCTAAATCTATGTATCTATATAGCTGGTAGTATTACTGTATTTCACCTTCTTTTTAAATACGTTTTGTTAACACCCGAATCGCAGGTGGATTCTGTTTTTTGGTCTGTTATGGTCTGTAGCTCAAATCCTGCTTAACTAAAAATTAGACACGAGAAGAGTATTATTGGACAATGTTGTGAGGCTCTGGCGGAATTTCTCTGTAAACTGAAGGGTTATAGGGGAGACAGATTGTGTATCGCTTCTTTTGACACTTGTAAAAAAACATTCCAATGTTAATGCGACACGGAAGATAATGTGGTGTATTGGTCATTAGTGAAAAGATGTAATCATTTAATCTCTTTACTGTGCACATTTAATCCGCTTAGCATTTAATATTTATATGGAATTTTACCACTTAAGGGAAATTTTAGTAGCTAAGCATAAAACGCAGAGGAGCATAACGATGGTCATAAAGGTCATAAACGATATTAATTTAGGAACATAAACATATTATGTAAACTGTATGTTGCTGTTATTGGTATTTTAAAGAAAAAATACAGACCAGTACTCAATTTCTCCATAAACATTTTAAGCACCAAACTCTTACATGTGGATGACCTTCCGACCATATTACTGTAATATCTGTATTGTTGTTTCAGTATGTGTCACATGACTTGCCTCGGTGGCGTCACGGCTTAAGCGACTGATTTACAGTACTGTATAAACATGAGGTCGAGTGTTCAAATCCAGCAATCAATACGAGTTTTCTTTTAACAGAAACACTTCTTTGAAAAACTAAAATAGCAAATATTATGGACACTACAGTATATTGACATTTTTTATATTTCAAAATAACACATGTTCGTACTGTATGCACAGTACACAGCAGTACCGCAGGTTGAACTGTAGGGCGCAAATCCACTTGAGCCCAAAAGCCCAACATATTGTAACGCAACGGGGGCTCCGGCGGGCGCCCTTGCCGCATCTGGTCGGCCCCATCCCGACTGGAGGCTCGAACCCGGGACTTCCGCGTCTCTCTGCAGCGACCCAGCCCCGTGAGCCAAAGAGAGATCTCTCCACAGCCCAGTAGCTGTGGTCCTGCTATCACAGGGAAGGGCGGTGACGTCACCCGCTCTGGTACGCCGGCTCTTACACAGTACCTGTCGGCCGTAAGCGTTACAATATTAATGTGCATTTGCCTGGCGCTGCGCGGTTTTCATCACTCTCTGCAAGAGTTCTGGCTATGATGAATTAAACCCGTTTCACAGGTATTTTCAAGGTAGAAGGGGGCGAGTTTTCCAGTGAAAGACACCTCCCCCCTCCAAAACCCCCTTTTTTTGCTTACAGTAGTAGTACTTAAGTACAGTACAGTAAGTACAGTAAGTCTTTCTACGACAGTACGGTAGTACTTCTCTCGTTAAGAAAGCTATGTGTTAGTATAAACTATTAGTAATCAAAAATATTAAATTTAGCACTGTAATAAATTGTGCTAATAATAAATTCTATTCTACTCTGAGAATGTAGGGGGGAGGAAGAATGCCCATGGTCTTTTCACTGATAAACTTGTGTCAAGCTGTCAACAAAAACCAGTTGTCAAAAAAAGTCAATTGAGTGACCATAATATTGCTATTTTGCTATTGCTACTGAGTCTACAGTACATTGTTTGTGAACAAACCAGTTTCACAGGTATTTTCAACCCCCAGCCACTGTTGTTTCATCGGTTGTTATCCTGTAAAGCGCTTTGAGGAGCCACCTTTAAAGGCACTATATATAATAAAGTTTATTATTATTATTAATATTGATCATATTTTTCGTCCCAGAACTTGTAAATTGTTGTTGTTATTGTTGTTGTTATCCTGTAAAGCGCTTTGAGAAGCATACTATCCAGCTTGTCAGATGCATTCTCTTGTAAAATAGAGAGACACAAAGGGGTGCGGAACCAGGGAACTATTTACATGGAAAACGGGCGATTTCCCCCGACTGTACGCCTGTTTCACTGTTACCTGGATACCTCTTGGGGGATATCCTCTATATCCTCTTGGGGGATATATTCTCTTGGGGGATATTCTAACAACAAGTGATTATAAAATGATCTGTCAAAGTGCAATGAAATACAATATGCTGGACAGTATGCTTCTCAAAGTGCTTTACGGGATAACAACAACAATTTTACAAGTCCTGGGAGGAAGAATATCATCAATATTAATAATAATAATAAACTTTATTTTATATAGCGCCTTTAAAAGTGGCTTTAAAAAAACTTTTTTAAATGCATTTCCATTTGGACACAGAGCTTTTAACATCTCCATGTTCAAGTGTTTACTTGAACATGGAGATGCCATACTGAATAATTCCTGCACACAGCCATTGCAGCAGAATTTGCATCGTTTGGCAGGGCTGTGATTCATACAAGTGGTGGTGGATTTGGAGACAAAATGTATTTACATTGGGTTGCTGTAAGTGGAGCACTAAACTCTACTTATTATTTTACAAGAGAATGCACCTGACAAGCTGGACAGTATGCTTCTCAAAGCGCTTTACAGGATAACAACAACAATAACAACAACAATTTACAAGTTCTGTGAGGAAAAATATGATCAATATTAATAATAATAATAATAATAATAATAATAATAATAATACACTTTATTTAATATAGCGCCTTTAAAGGTGGCTCCTCAAAGGGCTTTACAAGATAACAACCGATGAAACAACAGTGGCTGGGGGTTGAAAATACCTGTGAAACCGGTTTGTTCACAATGTACTGTAGACACAGAGACTCAATAGCAATAGCAAAATAGCAATATTATGGACACTCAATTGACTCTTTCAAAAAAAAAAAACTTTTGTTGACAGCTGGTACAGCACCCCACCACGCCCGCGCCCCAGCATTATATTCTCATGTACGGTTAGAATGTATTAATTGTCTTCCAATGAAAGACAGGTTCCTTTCACCGAAGTCGGGAGACATTAGCAGCTTGCCACACCCGGACTGTTACACCAACGCATTAGCATGTTAAAGCGATTCAATTGAGGAACCGGGCATGATAGTTGTTTTGTTCCTTGTTTTTCTGATCTGCAAGGCCATTTGGCTGCAACGAATGTGAATTCTGTCTGGCATTGCCAGATTGTGAAAAAATAAAAGTATTTTAATCAAGATGGGGGGTAAAGGAGTCATCTCTATGACACTCTCCCTTATAAATTTAACGTGAAACAAAACAAAAACTAAAAATAAGATACAATCTACAGACATTCACAACATAAACATAACTTAAAAAAATGTACATATATTGTTAAATTATTACTTTAAATATATACTTTAAGTTACTGAAACAGCCAGTTAATAAAAATGTTACAATTTTGTTCTTGTTTGGAGGTGGGGATATTCTGACAACAATTGATTTAAAGACAATCTGTGAAAGTGCGATGAAATACAATGTTACGCTGGGTAAACGTTCCGAGGTCAAATTCTTCCGCGACGGGGGTACCTTTAAAGAGGAGATGATGAAAATAACGTTTATTATTAATTTTGCTGGACAGAGAGGTGAACATTATTATGCAGAAGACAAAGATAACGATTTACGTTGCAGTGCCAGATTGTGAATCACTAAAAATATTTAATTAAACACGGCTTTGTGGTTTAAATGGAAATGGGGGTGACAGAAACTCTTAATCTAAATAAAAATAAAATAAAACAGGTTTCGATAGTTAATAACCACTTTTTAGGCGTGAAAAACGGGTGATTTTTCTTCCTCCTGAACAGTTGAGAAATCTGTGTACGCTGTAAGGTTTTTACTTCCTAATTAAACTTTTAAACACGTTTCGAATTAAAGCAGCATCTGCTGTTGTCTTCCTGCTATGTAGAACAGATCAGCAATTTTTTTTTTCTCCAATCAGAGGGGTGTCAGATGGTGTCAGCCTATCACCATTCTGAAGCCTACCGTAATCTCTGGTATAGGGATACCCCAGAATTCTGTCACATTTTCATTTTAGGAAATTATAAAATGCTCAGTTAAAAGCAAGGGAGATTGTCCGTTATAGTGGACATAAAAACAAGAGTTTGCTGGGGCGTTATTGAAAACCCAATTGTAACACAAATCGCCAGCATTATATCCTAGAAGACACAGACCGGCCCCAGACCGGGAGAATGCCCAGTACATAAAAGAAAACGCAGATGAACTAGGGATTGGACAGTTTCCAAGTGGTTGTACAAACGATGGAAATGTTCAAATAAATGTGCAAAAGAAATAAAAAAATAATTTATTCCTTTATCATATTGGCTAGCTAATGTCCTCTCTTTGCTAGTTACCTGTGGCTGTGTTTCTGACTATATTCTCAGGCGGAGGAACGTAAACAGCTTAATTTTCATGTTAAATAATTTTTTTTTAAATTAAAATTAATTCTATGCAGCAATCGCATATTTGGAGACCGTTTCATAAAACTTTGATGCTTAAAATGTTTAGGGAGAAATGGAAGACTGGTGTGTATTTTTTCTTTAAACTACCAAGACCAGCCATATACAGTACAGTTTACATACAGTAATATGTTTATGTTCCTTAATTAATATCGTTTATGACCTTCAGATGCATTATGCTCCTCTTCTTTTTATGCTCAGCTCCTAAAATTTCCCTTTAGTGGTAAAATTCCATATAAATATTCAATACTAAGTGGATTAAAACGTGCACAGTAAAGCGATTAAATGATTAAATCTTTTCACTACCGACCAATGCACCTCGAGTGCCCCTGTCGGTCATTTTGGCCAGCCAATCACTTACCGTGGTAGACTGTGGTGGCTTGTGGGTAGTGTCGTGCGGTACAGGTTTGTACCGTGCATTTTGAATGGCTGCATCTGTATAAGCTTTCTTTGTTCTTTGTAATTCTTGTAATTCTGACATTTAGTGTCTTTCACCTATAAAAGTGTTCAGTTTGATCCATGATCCATGAAAACAAACAGGATACTCCCTGAACCTGATTTTTGAGTTTTATTTATTCCAGATTAAGCTTCCACACGTTTTTCATAGCTGTGTTAAAGTTATTACACCATGAATCTCTGCATATCTTCTATTACTAGTACTTATGAATATCTGTTTCATAGGTTTATTTCATGATAAAAATCATCTGAAAATCTATTTTCTTGTACTGTGTTTATAATTTTGTGTCTTTAATAATCTTTAAAAACCTGAATCTCCAATTGAAAGTTCATTCAAGTGTCTGTTTTGGTTTAACTCAGACTGAAACATTTATACAGTACCAAACTCTCAAAACACTTTGCTTGCATTACTTTTCAATCATTCAATCATGATGAAAATAGTCAAGTTAAGAATTAAACATATTTGTTATAAACCATATCTAAATCATAGTAAATAAATAATCAATACATGCATTTTAATTCAGTAGTAACTAATTGTATGTTTTAGTTACTCTATGTAAAAAAATAAATAAATACTAGACATCAAGGAACTTTATAAAAATGACCAAAAGACCGGAAACCTTTCCAATTAAACAGTAGGGGACATTATGTAGGATGCAGAGAGAGCATTATTAAATTTAAAAATTTAAATATAAAGAAGAAAGATAAACATAATTTTGAAATTGTATGTATTAAATAATTTAAATAAAAAGCATGTCTTTGTAATTTAACATGCTGTATAAACATAGGGTATGATAATTCCTTAATATTTAGCTAAATAAAAAAATACAATTGCAAAGGTTAGTTGCAACTCAAAGCATTATCTATTAAAAATCCACACTAGTCTGTTTCACAGCTGCAGTTGGAAATAGGTCAATTAAACTAATAATAAATATATTCTGTTACCTTCCTTTTCAGCCTGGAAAAACAAAGATCCTTTGGGATGTTATCACTTCAAATTTGTTATCTCCTACAGTCTGAATCTTTTTTACTGCAGAGAGGCATATTATTCCTTTCGAATATATTTCCTAAAAATAAAAAAGCAATAGTTTTATAAGAAAAGTATATATAATACAAACATATATGCATACTCTGTATAAAAATACCCAAAACACCACATTAGCCTATGTTCGTATAAAGGTCATGGGGTTCCAATCAATTTAACAATCACCTGAGTGTTTTTGACAAAGCCAAGGGACACTGAACATCACAAATAAGTATATTTCATGAAGTCTGTAATGGTTTAAAATAAAATTCTAAAACAATTGAAAATGTGATTTTTCAAAATATCCATGTAGATTTGAATTGCTATCTGAAAACTGCATTTCCATATTAGTACGTCAAAATGCATATACAGATGCAGCCATTCAAAGTGCGCGGTACAGACACGTACCGGAGGTAATTGGCTACGGTGTCGCGCATTGTGACGCACAATGACGCGCGGTACGTGATTGGTTGACCGACAGGGGCACTCGTTGGTCTGTCGTAGAAAGATTTACAGTAATCGTCTTTACTGTTGTAGTATTGAATATTTATATGGAAGTTAACCACTGAAGGGAAATCTTAGTAGCTGTAGCTTAGTAGCTGAGTATAAAAAGAATAGGAGCATACTGTAACGCGTGTGAAGGCCATAAACGATATTAATTTTGGAACATAAACATACAGTATATGGCTGGTCTCGGTACTTTAAAGAAAAAATACACACCAGTATTCCATTTCTCCCTAAACATTTTAAGCATCGAAGTCTTTAACTAACGAGATACCGGAGTCAACAAGCATACTTTTAGAATTTGATTAAAAGGGAATATAATATGGAATCGCGTATCTAAAGAAATTAATAACGATATAATTATATTCATGTACTGCAACACAAGAATAGTACACGCTGTACATTGTCTGTTGATAATGTTTCTGTAGTGCTTTTTCAGCACTCTGCATGTGACCTTGCCGGTGGTGCTGTGGGTTAGTTTCCTGACTCCCATGTCACACGGTCTGTGATCGAATCCCACTGTGGAACCATGACTTTTTTTTTAAACATACATTTCTTTGAAAAAATTAAACATTTCCCTTGATCAGAGATTAAATAAAACCTCATTCGCACCAAACAAATTAATATTTCTAAATATCACAACATGATCGAATTTAAGTCATTTTAATAACAATGAATAGTCACCTAGGCGTTACAATATAAACATTTATATTGATTTAAATCGGGTTTTGATTTAAATCGCAATAGCGGGTTTAAATATATGTGTTTTTTGATTCACAATCAGACAAATGCAACATAAATTGATATCTTTGTCTTCTAAGTATCTTAATAAACTTTCAGCATAGCTTTCTCCCCGTTTAGATTTATTTTTCTTGGGATCTTGGGATCAAACGTGGAAAGATTAGATTGTAATCGTTTTTATTTTTTAAATACATTGCGGAGTTAAAGCAAGTTAAAGCCTTGATTTTATATATCACCTTTAAAAGTGGAATCTCAAAGCAAAGTAAATACCCAACACCGATTGTACCTATCTGTCATGCTAATAAAGCACCTTGAATTGAATTGAATTGAGGGAGAGAGGGGGGGAGGGCGAGCGAGAGAGCCAGGACAGACAGGCAAATAAGATACACTCCACAGAAATTCACAACAGCGACATATCATAAAACGTTTGCACATATAGTTAAGTTATTACTTGGTTTTCAAAGTGCAATGAAATACAATATTGTTGTTGTTGCTGTTATTGTTGTTTTTATCCTGTAAAGCGTTTTGAGAAGCCACCTTTAAAGGCGATATATAAAAGCGCTGAATCTAATGGAATGTGTTCCAAAAATTTTTTTTTTTTTAATCGCGTATCTAAGGAAATAGCAGTATAACTTTGTTCATGCACAAACAGTGCCATGTTACATTATTAATTTGGGTGTCTCCTCTTGCCAGAAAGCTCTAAATTGCATTTTGAGTGCGGTTTCTGATTTTTTCTAAATTGCAACCCATAAATAAAGCTGATACAGTTTAGACTTATTTTAAACTGTATTACAGCAGCACAATGGACAATGCAACGTGTAGCGGCGAGGCTTATTAATAAGAAAGAATTAAGTGTTCTGGGCTTTCCCAAATGAGGCCCCATCTCTGTTCATCTCTTTGGTGCAGCCACATAGAGATAGAGAAACTATTTATGCAGGCTGATTTAAGGTTTCCTTTGATAAGGGACAGCTCCCAAAGGGGGATGCACTTAGCTAAGCCTGGCTATCATGATCAATGGTCATCCATTGGCGCCTGTCTGTCTAGGGAGTGCCAGATGGACATCTGGACTGCATTCCTAAGTGTCAGGAGTAAGTGACTCATATCTCACCTTGATCAACCAATCAGGGACTGGTAGGGCCAAGTAACCCACGTGGGACTCTGATGCCCATGGAACTTTCAGCCAATGAACGAGCTGAAGTTCCTCCAGGTAAAAACAGGCAACACAGAGAGCCTGTAGTGAGATTCAGTGGAGAATTCTGTGGACTTTTCTAAAGGGAATTCGAAGGAGAATTCCAGGGCAGGACGGCCAAGGAGCAGAAGGCTCCCAAGGGCAGGACATTCTCGCAGGACATTGTAACTGACTGAATATATACCTTTTGTATTCTGATAACCCTCTCTATAAGATCTGTTAGGTTTACATGCATATTCTATGTATTAATAAATGTATCCTCGTGTATTAGTACCTGTGTGTGTGCGTTGTTTGAGTTATATCGCATGGTTGGATTCTAAAGCCATCAAAAGAATCATTTTGTGATTTACTGCTACAATTAATAATTGTCCAAGTAAATGCCCAAACCCTACAGAACTGGTGCCTTCAGAGAGCACACTACAAACGTAAATTGCAAAAATGCACTTGGAATCTGTCCAAGCCCGTACTTTGTCAGGCATTTTCTTTTACTGCAACGGACATAAAAACTCCCTTGCTTTTAACAGAGCGTTTCATAATTTCTAACTACGAAAATTATTTAAACTGCGACACTTATCATTCATTCCATTCCATTCCATTATCAGTCTTCCATTTCTCCCTAAACATTTTAAGCATGAAAGTTTTATGAAACGGTACCCAAATATGCAATTGCTGTATAGAATGAATTTTAATTTAAAAAAATTATTTAACAAGGAAATTAAGCTGTTTACATCTTCCGCCTGAGATTGGATGAGTATTCAACTTCACTGCATTACTGCTCAAGAATTCAATTGTTATCCCAACCAGTTGATATCAATTTAATTCCTATGAGTTATGTACTTGTTTTGAGTATCTAATGTAGTATCTAATGCATAGTTTGAGTTATATCGCATGGTTGGATTCTAAAGCCATCAAAAGAATCATTTTGTGATTTACTGCTACAATTAATAATTGTCCCAGTAAATGCCCAAACCCTACAGAATTGGTGCCTTCAGAGAGCATACTGCATTTTTTTATTGGCGTCCCTGGGCCGGCTATGGCAACGCTACATTTTTTATTGGCGTCCCTGGACCGGCTATGGTAAGACTGAAATGAGTCAACCAAGCGGAATAATTCATATAAAACGCCGCGGGTTTCATACACGACAATACAGTGTGCTGAAAGCCGAAAGGAAAAAAGTTCCCCTTGCTCTTCAAGCAGTGCTTGATTGTTTTGTGATCTTTTGCAATCTACCGGGTTGATTGCATACTTGATCTTGTGGTTTTCTGTGGTAAAACTGTGATTTCGTACTTAAAAGTAATACTCTTTAAGTTTAACGATGGTTGCTAAAAGTCTGAATTCGAGTCGCTATTAAGCACTCTCTCTAGCAGCGACAAGTCTGACCACGATCTCCGTCATATCTCCGTCATATCTCCGTCAGCGGAGAAGCTAGAAGAATAAATCTCCATTCTCTGAGAGAGCTAGCGAAGGACATAGAGAGATTTGACCCCGCAGTGTCAGAGAATAATATCGAGAGGTATATTCAAGACCTTAGGTATAATCTGCAGTACCTGCCAAATGCCACAGAACAGGAGAAAGTGTTTCTGGTCAGGAAAACTACCAGCAGAGCTGTACATGAGTGGATGGCTAGGCAGATGAAAGAAGTCTGTAATGACTTTGAACAGCTGTGTCAAGCACTTTTCGAAGAATACAGTGCGTTTATTGACCCGACTGCGCGATAGCCGCCGCCCTTAACATTAAGCACGAGAGAGCAGAGTCCCCTCGCGAATATTACGAGAGACTTAGACGAACTTATTTTGCAGGGCGAAATGATGAGGGTTGCGAAGAGAACACACATTTCAATGGTTTATTCATTGCGAATCTCCACCCGTCAGTCAGAAAGATGATCTTAATGCATACAGATGCACAGACCATGAATATGACTGATATTAAGAGATTCATGCAGAAAGCCTGGGAGTATGATGTCCAAAGTCGCTCTGAGCAAAAAGCTGTTAAAGCGACTGTGTTCGCTGTCAGAGCCAGCAGGGTTAATTCCCTCCTGCTCGAAGGAGCACAGGCTCCTGAGCTGGCTAAGCCCCGTTCCAAAGCAGGCACACAGGACCGCACCCAGCGTCCTAAGTGCCATGAGAACACCGGGGGAGGGAAAGGGTTAGATAAAGCTGAACAAAAGGATTCAGTAGCCGCCGCCTGGCCAGGCTTGAACAAGCTTTATTAGGACAGGGACAACCGCTCCCCAAGGCTGCCGGAAGCGTGAATGAGCTGATACTCTCCACTGGAGGAGGCGGAGACCTACCCCCTCTCCCTCCCTCAGTCTTTCTGATTGAGCGGAGGGGTTCCTGCCTGGATGATGTCAGTCACTCCCAAGCAAGTGCTGACTCCACCCCTGAAGTCACAGAGCAGGCAGTAAAACAAAGAGGAAAAGCAGGAAGCTTTAACCTCGAGGCTGCCATGGGAGATGTCTTACCCAGTGAGACAATGATTGACACTGAGGTTGAAAGGTGTTTGATGTCACACGGCAAGCTCAAACGGGTAGAAAAAGAAAAGGGCATGCGACTCAGAGAGGAACCTTTGGTGGATCACCAGAAAGGCAAAGTGTGGAAACAGGTCAAGGCTCCTAAGCCTTCTGTACAGAAGGAAAGGGGGGCCAAGAGGCAGACTGTGCTCACACAGTGCCCACCGAACACAGAAACCAATGCGGAGATTCCTTCTGTTTCTTCTGGACAAGAAATAAAAATATTTTCTTGTTCCCAAATATACAGGGAAGTTGTGTCCTGGCCGAGGTCCCAGCAGCCTCCCTGCCACAGGAGCGGTGCTCCGAGCAGCCGCTTGATCCACCAGGTAAAGCACACCCCTTTTACATCCCTAAAGAGGAGCAGATCTCCCCACTTGGTGATGAAAAGGAGCTTTCCCTGTGCACCCTGGCACCCAAGAGGGGTCAGGAACACCACCCTGCAGTGGTGGAAGGGATCCAGATGGCAGGAGAGTAGGTTGGTGATGAAGCCCTCGCCCTTAGCCCTGAGAGGTCCTCTATTACTGAGAATCTGCTTGAGCAGCTGTCACAGGGCCACCGCCAGGTGCCCCTGGTGCAACATTCACAGGTTAGACAGGAGGTCCAGCTGGACGCTGAGACTACTGCGCTGTGGACACACCTGATCCCAGATGCCGATTCCATCTGCTGTGACCCAGGGAACCTGCAGTCAGGTAACATTATTTCTCACAACTACCAGGTAGTGAGTGAGACTGACCTGATTGTTCCTGCCTCAACGGCAGGGTTTCCAACACACCCAGTCCCCCAGAAGGGACAGGGAATGAAAGCCGAGCCGGTTTTCTTACAGCCACCAGCTCAGTCTGTCAGTCTGAGTCTGACCAACAGTGGTTCAGCCAGACTGGAGCTGGATGGTCAAGCCACCCGCCTGCCAGTGCAGGTTATTGCAAAGAGGGATGTCAGAATCCCTGACTAAGTAAAATGACTTAAATTTGATCATGTTGTGATATTTAGAATAATACATTAGTTTGGTAAGAGTGAAGTTTTATTTAATCTCTGAGCCATACTGATTCTTATGGAAGCTAGTTTCCGCCAGGGAGTAAAAAAAAAACACACTATGGTATTCTCTCCTATGCAGTGCAGTTAAAAACATATCTCTGATGCTGTTCCTAAATGAATATCGTTTATGACCATCAGATGCTTTATGCTCCTTTTCTTTTTTCCAGTGGATTAAACAGGGAGAGGCATTTCATGATTTACTTTTCACTGATGAAACAACAGTGGCTCTGGAACAGTTTTCAACCATGTCGTTTTATAAAAAGGGGAGATATGTACGCGTTACTGAAGCTAAAAGTTTAGCCTTTGTCACTAATGTAACCACTAAATAAAGACATATAGAAATCCCTACGTTACAGACTGTATATGGCTGGTATTTGTACTTCAAAGAAAAAATACACACCAGTATTCCACTTTCTCCCTAAACATTTTAAGCATCAGAGTCTTACATGTGGTTATTTCGGAAACGTTTGTATGTGCTCCTTCTGACCATGTTACTGTTTACTGTTACTGACCATATTAAGTTTAAGTGCCTGTGGGCACTTTTCCTGTCCGTGGGGGGTGGACCGTCTTTCATTCGAAGGTTAGTCTGTTCTACTCTGAGAATGTAGAGGGGGTGGAAAGTGCCCGCGGTCATTTAATTAGTATTAAAAGTCGCACTGATTCCCTTGCGAAGATACCAACGTGTGTGGTCCAAAAAATGGCATAAAAATGACAAAGTGAAGGCTGTGAAAACATTCACAATGTACTTTATACACAAAGCAAGTGTTCTCACAACTCTAGGAGGTTTTGTGAAAATGCTACAGGCGTGCCAAAATCGTTTTTTTTTAATTCAAGGTGGCTTTACCCCGGTTTTCATTTTCAGATTGTGAATCAAAAAGGCATTTAATTAAACAAGCGATTGCGATTTTAATCAATTACTGTATTGATTGAAACACACATTCTGTACTGATACAATACAGTCACATTCTCCTGTCGTCCAGTGGTGTAAAACGAATTAGCAGGTGATTGAGATAACAATGCACGACCACTGAGTGGAATGTTCTCATTTGTTCTAAATTGTAAAAAGAGGTGATAATTCTTAATAATTCCGTGTCGCATTAACTAACCTCTTCAGTTTATTCCGCCAGACAGTACATGAATATAATTATATCGTTATTAATTTGTTTAGATACGCAATTCCATATTATATTTCCTGTTAATCAAATTCGAAAAGTATGCATTTGTTAGATAACAAGCGAATTCACAGAAAAGGTTAAAAGACTATCACTTTTCACAAAGTATATAATCCTAATATAAGTCTAAATCCTAATATAAGTCTAAACAGTTTCAGCTTTATTTACGGGTTGCAATTTAAAAAAAGTCAAAAACCGCACTCAAAATGCAATTTAGAGCTTTCTGGCAAGAGGAGACACCCAAATTAATAATGTAACATGCCACTGTTTGTGCATGAACAAGGTTATACTGCTATTTCCTTAGATACGCGATTAAAAAAAAATAAAATAAATTATGAATCCCGGCGGAACACATTCCATAAGAATCAGCGCTTTTAAATATCGCCTTTAAAGGTGGCTTCTCAAAATGCTTTACAGGATAAAAACAGCAATAACAGCAACAACAACAATATTGTATTTTATTGCACTTTGAAAAACCAAGTAATAACTTAACTATATGTGCAAACGTTTTATGATATGTCGCTGTTGTGAATGTCTGTGAAGTGTATCTTATTTGCCTGTCTGTCCTGGCTCTCTAGCTGGCCCTCCCCCCCTCTCTCCCTCAATTAAATTCAATTCAAGGTGCTTTATTAGCATGACAGATGGGTATAATCAGTGTTGGGTATTTACTTTGCTTTGAGATGCCACTTTTAAAGGTGATATATAAAATCAAGGCTTTAACTTGCTTTAACTCCGCAAGTCTGAGTTCTTGTGTCTGTCCTATCCGAACCCAAAAGTATTACAATATGTATCTTTATAGCAGGTGGTGTACAGCTTTTTAGTATAGATTACACTTTTCTAAAATGTATTTAAAAAATAAAAACGATTACAATCTAATCTTTCTACATTTAAACCCAAGATCCCAAGAAAAATAAATCTACACGGGGAGAAAGCTATGCTGAAAGTTTATTAAGATACTTAGAAGACAAAGATATCAATTTATGTTGCATTTGTCTGATTGTGAATCAAAAAACACATATATTTAAACCCGCGTTTGCGATTTAAATCAAAATGCGATTTAAATCAATATAAATGTTTATATTGTAACGCCTAGGTGACTATTCATTGTTATTAAAATGACTTAAATTCGATCATGTTGTGATATTTAGAAATATAAATTTGTTTGGTGCGAGTGAGGTTTTATTTAATCTCTGACTCAGGGAAACGTTTCATTTTTTCAAAGAAATGTTTGTTAAAAAAAATTCACGGCTCCAGCGGGATCCGATCAAAGACCATGTGACGTGGGAGTCAGGAACCTAACCCACAGCGCCACCGGCAACGTCACATGCAGAGTGCTGAAAAAGTACTACAGAAACATTATCAACAGACAATGTACAGCATGTACTATTCTTGTGTTGCGTCACATGAATATAATTATATCGTTATTAATTTCTTTAGATACGTGATTCCATATTATATTCCCTTTTAATCAAATTCTAAAAGTATGCTTGTTGACTCCGGTATCACATTAGTTAAATACTTCGATGTTTAAAATGTTTAGGGAGAAATGGAATACTGGTGTGTATGTTTTCTTTAAAGTACTGAGACCAGCCATATACTGTATGTTTCAAAGTTCCAAAATTAATATTGTTTATGGCCTTCACACGCGTTACAGTATGCTCCTATTCTTTTTATGCTCAGGTACTAAGTTTTCCCTTCAGTGGTAAAATTCCATATAAATATTCAATACTTAAACGGGCACAGTTAAGACATTAAATATACATATACATACTGTATACAGTACAGTTTGGATACAGTAATATGTTTATGTTCCTAAATCAATCTCTTTTATGAGCATGTGAAAGGCATGGTGAATCATTTCTCAAAAATTACTGTACTTTGCACGATTGGAAACAAATGCGTGATTGCGAAATGCTGTGGTGTTACTTTTACAAAGATGGTCAATGAAAAAACGAATGTGGACCAGGGCAATACTTTGAGTTTACAGCTTGTCCAAGGTCATTCATTATTAATACTATTAGTAATATCTTCATTAAAGACTTTGATGGCAACAGCTCAAACATGAGAGGTTGAGCTTTATTAGCTCCACCTTGCGGAAATTCCGGATACTATTATTTTACTTGCGGTATTATAGGAGAATTTACGGTAACTCGCGGTAGACTGCGTAAAGCGCACCGCAAAATAATGCGGTATCGCCCGTGCATTTTGAATGGCTGCATCTGTACATGCTGTGCCAGCTTAGAAAGGCAACAGTCACTCAGAAGGAGATGACTGAGATCAGCCACCCTAAAAGACTTTTGGGAGGACTGATTGCTGCCGCCACTGTTGTGCGTTTGCTATTTCTGGTAGGTTTGTGTGCTTCTGGCACTCTCACCCTGACTGCCCCAAGAAGGCAGGTGTCAGAGATACCAGACGGTAGTGACAGACTGTATCAACAGCAGCAAAAGTTGGAAAGCTTAGGGAAAACCCTACAGGCAACTTTCTATGCAACAGGGTTGAATGTTATTCCCCAACCAGTGGACATGATTGTTGGTGTTATACAGTGGGTTTATGCTTGTGTGCAACAGGCCAGAATGTTGACACAAGACCTGTTAAGGGAGTTCAGTGCCACTGTAGGCAGTCTAGCCATGGCACAAATCCCAACCCACTTGATTCCACTGTTCTCAGTAGAGGAGTATGTGACATTAACCCCATCGCGCATAGCTCACCCAGAAGGCAATCCAAGATTGAATTCGGTTCCAAATCTTGAGATGGGTATGGCTACCAAAGCTATCCATTGGCTGTGTCTAAACGATTCACCAATGAAGGGTGTAAAGCTACTAATGGGCAGAGGGAGGTTAATGAACCCCATGAAGAGCAGGTGGGAAGTAAATGGCTGGTCACCACACCACATTTAACTGACACTATGACTTGTGACGGGCATGATACAGCTACCACAATGCAGCTACCTAATCAAACAGTTTTCCTGCAAGTTCCCAAGGAGGCCATAGTACAGCATGGTAACTTAACACTGTACGGTCTGGAACCAGACAATATAAGACCAAACTTGAGGTCATGAATGCCTTCAGGTGCCACACTATTGAATTGGATAGAAATCCAAGAAACAGTAAGCCCTGAAGAGGTACAGGTAGTTGAGTTTGCTTTAATGGAACCAACCTCCAACCCACCCTAGCAGGTGCCCAACACAGGTGTTGTGGTTCATCAGGGGGGCTGGGAACAGGAACCGGTGTTATTGTAACACTACTGCTGGATAGCTGGATCATGACTGACAGTGTACTCTGAATGCTGTACTCTTACATCAAGATGTACTCCGGGTAGCACGAATGAGTCAAAGGTAGCATGTCAAAAGAAAGGAAGTTACTTCTTCCCAAAAGTCTGCCAACAGAGGTATCAGATATTGACAGTGAACTTCCTGATGTGTAATGCCAAGACTGAGATGATGTCTCCTACCGTGTTTATACATACTCCAGATGTTATTCATCATGTTTGTATCCAGTGCTGGTTCCGGTATGAATTCTCGAGGAGTAATGTGGACATTTAAGATTAATGTTCTAATGTCAAGGGACATCACTTAACTCTGTTATGTTTTGAAGGCAACAACGCATCAGGACCTCGTGACCTTCAAAAAGGGGGGATATGTAGCGGCAATGCTTGTTAATAAGACGGAATTAAGTGTTGCTGAGCTTTCCCAAATGAGGCCCCATCTCTCTCTTCATCTCTGTGGTGCAGCCATAGAGAAACTATTCATGCAGGCTGATTTAAAGATGTTTTCTTTTGATAAGGGACAGCTCCCAAATGGGGATACACTTAGCTAAGCCTGGCTTTCATGATCAATGGTCATCCATTGGCGCCTATCTGTCTAGGGAGTGCCAGATGGACATCTGGACTGCATTCCTAAGTGTTAGGAGTAAGTGACTCATATCTCACATTGATCAACCAATCAGGGACTGGAAGTGCCGAGTAACCCATGTGGAATTCTGATGCCCATGAAACTTTCAGCCAATGAACGAGCTGAAGTTCCTCCAGGTAAAAACAGGCAATACAGAGAGCCTGTAGTGGACTTTTCTAAGGAGAATTCTAAAGGAGAATTCCAGGGCAGGATGGCCCAGGAGCAGAAGGCTCCCAAGGGCAGGACATTCTCGCAGCGCGCCTACTGACCATCCTGAGACTCAGCCCGGACAACCACGGAACGGCCAGTGTGTCCGAGTGCCAGAACATTCCTCTGTTCTAAGAGTCTAGAGCGGCGGTTGCCAGAGAGTAACCAGAGGATCCACCCGAGGTTAGCATCAGCAGCAAGCCTCGTGAACAGGTCGGAACTGTGGACAGCTGAATCACTATTCAGAACTAGCGCTTCATCAGGAACGAACCGGTCCTCTTCCTGACCTGCTGGGACCCACAGTCATCTTTTCTCCTGTGCACAAACTCTTGCTAGTTTCAGCCTGGCACCGAGCCAGAGAGCGTGGATTGGACAGCAACAGCCTGCAACTGTTTCTTTGTGCCCACAAGAGATCTGAATCCCCAGAGATTGGATGAGTATTCAAATAAATGCATTACAGCTCGAGAATTCAATTGTTATCCCAACCAGTTTATATCAATTTAATTCCTAAGAATCATGTACTTATTTTGAGCATCTAATGTAGAAGTTATAACCAAGTTCATTTACGAAACGGTCTAAATGAATGATATACTGAACGTATGTCCTCTTGATATATGTAACTCTTTGTAACTGACTGAATATATACCTTTTGTATTCTGATAACCCTCTCGATAAGATCTGTTAGGTTTACATGCATATTCTATGTATTAATAAATGTATCCTCGTGTATTAGTACCTGTGTGTGTGCGCTGTTTGAGTTATATCGCATGGTTGGATTCTAAGGCCATCAAAAGAATCAATTTTGTGATTTACTGCTACAATTAATAATTGTCCCAGTAAATGCCCAAACCCTACAGAACTGGTGCCTTCAGAGAGCACACTACAAGTATTAAAATTAAACTTTTATGAGGACCATCAAAAAGTGCGTCTGGAAAAACTACTTATTCCTTATTGGATACGCGGTATGTACTTTAGTGTTGTTGCAAGTTCAAAGAACAATAACATGTTAATGTAAAAGACATACTTCTAATAAATTCATGTTTACTATACTCTTGGATTATCTTTTTATATAGATGATCCTCTACTTTAGTAGTTATTGCTTCCATAACCTTGCTCATAACAGAAGTAAGTCATATTGCTCTTGTTTTCTACTTGGTTCAGTTTTGTGACTGCAGGGGCACTATAGTAACAATTTGTCATATTTTATAAAACCATCCACCATTTTTTACATTGTTATTCTCACAGTCTACTGGTAAGATATTAAATTACAGACAATATTGAGAGGAAAGGACCATTAGGCTAATCAAGCCCATTCAATTCCAAATGTGCTTGGCAAATTTTAGATTGTTTCTTAGAGACCCAAGACTGAAAAGGATGTTTCTGGACTACAGGGCTGCACTGTATAAAACCTCCTTCAATAATTGAATCACTTAAAGAGCCCAAGACAGCAATGTATTAATAAGAAGCTGTATTTTATATGCATTATTAAATATGTATTGCATTGAGTTTCTGAAATTAGTTTTCTTTTGATGGTTTATATACAGTACACACTAAAACTTAAGTGAAAACAAAAAGTTATTTAAAATAAATAGTACTGTATGTCTCTCTTTGAAACGCTAAGTATAAAACACACACAAAAGAGAGGTAATAAGTATCCAATTATTGAGAACATTATTCAGAACTAAGGTGGATTGATAAAAATGTTCTTTCTCCTGCATCTTCTCCTGCATCTTTCTCCTGCATTTGTTAGCATCTTTTAAGTAACGCAATGCGCTATATAAAATGTTACATTTATAGAAATGCAGTAAAATAGTGTGGGAACCCTATCTCAAAAGAACAAAACCAAATCTGAATATGTCACTGCATCATCCTTACATTAAACAGGGGTGTTAACACACACGAACAGCTAATCCTAATTACTGAAGCAGAACATGTGCTATGTTCCAAGGGAATTCAGTATCTCACCAATTTAGTGTAGCAGCAGTGCTGTTATAGGGTTGTGAAATTCGGTCCATTTTAATAAAGTGGTCTAAATATGTAAGAACCAAAGTGCAGATAGTTTTATCTCACCTTAAGTGCCAAAAAATTATTCATTATCTGGGTTATATTTAATTAATTTTAGCATAAATACTAAGGAAATTCAGGATGTATTTTCTTGTAATCTTAAATCCATTATATATCATAACTCATACATAATTTACAGTAAATTCAGTAACTGTTTAAGAAAATTTTTAGAAAGAAGCAACATTAATTGTGTAAGCTATTTTTTTCTTATTTGCAATAACTTTGGAAACAAATAGAATAATATTTCAATTTTGAATATTATCTATATTACATTGACCTGAGTTTTTCTGACAAGTCAAGGGTCACTGAACACTGGAATGAAACTATTCTTCAGAATGCTTCACACACACACAAAAAAATAACTTTTTAAAATAAAAAAGTGTTCAGCATCTGAACTTTTGGATGGTTTTGAAGCAGTGCTGCTTGTCATGTAAAGCTTATATTAGGAACATGGGGAATGGGCCCTTACACAGACATGGGCTTTTTTCAGTGATTTTTGAAATCATGGGGACATCTTCAGGAAAGGAAATGGAATTGCAAATATATATTTTTAACATCCTGAGAAAGAATAGCCATTACTCCTACATTGTTAATTGCTATTCAAATCTGTAAAGTGCTATGAGGCAAAATATTGCAAAAGGATGCTGTAACAGTTTTTAAACTGCAATGGTTGATTTAAAACTTTTTAGATTTTAAAAAAGGTTTATTTTGAAATTAGAAGCATATTTACATGCTGTATGACAGTAGAACACAATTAATTACATGGGAAAACCACATTGCAGACACATGAAAAAATATCTAAACCTAATTAATATGGAGAAGCATTTTGAATGATCAGATTATAATAAAAATAATTTGTTACAATTTTAGAGTGCTTTTCTGGACACTCCACTCAAAGCACCTTACAGATAATGGGGACTCTCCTCCACCACCAATGTGCAGAATCCACCTGGATGAAGCAACGGCAGCCTTAATGCACCAGAACGTTCACCACACATCAGGTATCATTGGGGAGGAGAACACAGTAATAAAGCCAATTCATAGATGGGTATTATTACCCATAATTAAAAATAAAGCTTTCCAAAGGCTTTGATGTTATGACCAACTGCTTACAGTACAGGAGTAGTGTGTAATCAAGAGCTACCTTGTCCAAATCCTAATGACAAGGTATCAGTTCTTGCAACTGAATTCATAATAAAACTTGAACTGGCCAATAGATTCCTGGGAGAGCTATGGTCTATTATCTAGGGTTAAGGTTCATTTCTATAAATGTAACAAGGCCCTCAAATACATGTATTGCTTTTATCTTTACATCTACAAGCCAGTCCCAAACAAAGATAACACTTCTTTAAATCTTACATCAGTAAGGCCATATATACTGATGGAAAAAATAAACACAACACCTCCTCCTCCACACTCTGGCCCTCCTATCTGCATGGTACAGGCTGAAGAGTGACTCATCAGTGAAGAAGAACTGATGCCAGTGTTGACGATTCCATCACAGCCACTGTCTAGCCCAAGCCAGTCAGGTGTGACATCTAGGAGGTGTGGGCAGAGGGTCTCTGACAGGTCGCCTTGCTCTAAGGCCAGCAGCACAGAGCCTCACTGTCCTGTCACTGATGCAGGCATTGTGTCTGCCAGCAGTTTCAGCAGCAGCAGCACAGGTGGCAGATCTGAAATAATCTCTCAGATGGACCAGTCTGATGGGCTAGTCCTGCTCTGGTGTGGTCACTCAAGGGTGACCAGATCTTGGATGTCATCTGTTCTACCAGTCTGCTGAAACCTTCTCTGCAGTCAAGACGCAGTGGAGCTGCTAACTCCATAGTGTCTGGCAATGCTGGCACATTACATGCCTGCCTGCAGCATGCCAATGGCCTTCTCCCTTGCTTCTGGTGACATTTGAGGCATTATAGAATGCACAGAAAACTGACTAAGTGTGGCCTTTTTCTTGCAGTGACCTAAGCTTTGAATTAAGACCTTTTTAAAGGTGACCTGTTTAGGCATTGTTACACCTGGACCTCTTTGGGTAATAATGTACCTAACGAGCTTTCGAGTGATTAGCAAGTTGCAATGCCTCACTGCACAAGCTGTATTGCTGGTCAGAGGCCTTAAAACAAATAGACAGCTTTTTGTGAAAGTACATACGTGTTAACTATAGTATTCTAATTCCAGAAAATGTTGTGTTTCTTTTTTCCATCAGTATATATTAAACCCAGTGGGTAACATCATCAATACAATAGACAATAAACTTATCAAAGACTAAATATTTCTCTGCAGAGATTTTTCCTAAAGTAATAAAACACACAATATTATGTACAGGGTTATGTAAAGTGTCTGACTTGAAGAATGAAGAGATAAGAGAGTTAATAATATCATTTTCGTGTTTTTGTATGTTTTTTGCAAACTATGCAGTCTAGTGGCTTGACGGAGGCTTTGTGCTCGTATCTAAAGATGCTGCCTGTCCTTGGTCAGTAAGATAAGGGCATGTATTTGGTAAGCTGGCTGTACGCCCAGAATATGAAAAGAACTAACTGTTGTCTAGTCTGCAACTTAGATATAATTAATTGGCAGGTGTTGCTTTTTCATCATTTGTTTAGAATATGTCATAGTAACTCTTTGTGTTTTAAGGCATATGAATAAAGAGACTTCTGCTTCATAGACACCTGAACTTTGTCATTTGTTTGACACTACAGACTTTACAGCGCTGCAGTTCCTGCATCCTTCTGCGCGGGAGTTACGAATCCACGATTGTGGATGACTAGAAGTCAGTATTCACCCTCCCGAGAGAAAATTGTTATATTGACATTGTTAATATCAATTTAATTAATTTAATTAGTTGTAGTTACTTAAGAGTGCCTGAATTTTGATTATTTTAATGAGACCGATTAGGAAGTTAGTGTAACCAACAGTATACTAGCAACAGTATCCTTCTTTTTATTGTTTTCAGTATCAGCTTAATATATTGAATGTTCTTATGAACACCTAGTCTTTATGTACTGTATCAGTAAATGTGTTGTAAATCCTCGTGAAGTCTCCTTGTTGCTCTACTGATTAATTCCTAACATCCAATGTAAACTCACGCAATTTACTGTGTCAACTAAATATTGTGTCAGTAAATTCACAGAACCCCTACACCAGCGAGTGAAGGAAAGTGAGAAACAGTTAAAAGAATAATTGAATACAATAAAGTACTTTGAAAATACAAAAAGAATGTTTATATACACCCCATAACCATTTAAGGGTATTGGAGAAAGACAAAAGATACTCCGCACATAGTCAGTTAAGAGATAGTGTGCTAACCCACCTGGGCTATCCAGCCTCCTCAAAAGTAGTACAAAAATGTCACAGGTGCAAAACAGAAAAAAGAAAAGAGAAACAGATTTTCAACAACTTCACAGGAATTTTACATGTAGTTTTTTAGAGATGACACATGACAAAGTGGAAATGTTAGTTTATATACACACTCCATGGAAATCATTCACAGAGAATGGCAATCTATAATCACTTTTCAGATCAAACAGGGCAACCCAAAGATTCTAGTGGTGTGAAACATATGGTCCACCAAGCCTATCTGTGCTGCCCATGCATCAGTTGTAGAAAAAGCTATTGTTCTGGATTTTCCCATTCCAATCACTTTACATGTTAATGGTTATGGCTCATTCCCAAAGCATTTTATACATTTTATGTGATTAGTTTTAGTAAAACTTCATATAAATTGAGTATTCATTTAGAAAGGAGCATGTTTATACTGTTGTTTATTTATTTTCATCCTTTATTGAATGAGATGTCCCAACAGTTTTCTTTTCAACAAGTTTGCATAGTGTAAATTATCCCAACAAATTTCACAACTATCTACTGATATCTAATGAAGAAACAATGATAGCTAATTTCACAGTTTGATGTTATTGTAGTGAAGTATTAAAAAGTTAAACAAAAATAACACACTACATATAAACAATATTACAGTACAGATGCAGCTATTCAAAGTGCGCGGTACAAACCCGTACCCCGGACAAATCCTTACGTCATAGCACGTCATAACGCGTCATACCGCGGTATGTAATTGGCTGGCCAAAATGACCGACAGGGACACTTGTGGTGCGTTGGTCGGCCGTGGAAAGATTTAATCATTTAATGTGTTTACTGTGCATGTTTTAATTCGCTTATATAATTCGATTATTTATATGGGATTTTGCCAGAAATGTAAGTAGCTGAGCATAAAAAGAATAGGAGCATAACGCATCTGAAGGTCATAAACGATATTAATTTAGGAACACAAACATATTATGTAAACTGTATATTGCTGGTCTTGGTATTTTAAAGAAAAAATAAACACCAGTATTCCATTTCTCTCTAAACATTTTGTGGTTATTTCAGAAACGTTTTTACATGCTCCTTGCTCCTTCTGACCATGTTACTGTACGTTTATACAGTATACAGTACTTTGTATAAATATCACAACATGTTCAAATCTAAGTCATTTTTTAATAACAACGAATAGTCACCGTTTTTCCCTCTGAACCGCTCCAGTAGCAGGAACTTCTATTGTGTGGATCCCTTTAGATCTCCCTTCAGATTTAAAAAGGTTATTAATAATATCTTCAGTGTTGCATCTTCCCAGTTTAGCTGATCTTGCATGCTTACACAGCTCCCTAGGTAAATTATCATACTTGACTGAGAAAGCTTTAGAGAACTTAACATTTTTATTATCAACAAATTGTAAATATGACGTTTACATTGGCATTATTAATTTTTCACTTGAGTGTATAGAGGGGTGTCAGCTGTCAATGAGAGCAGACCCCCCCTTAGGCTGGGCAAACGATTTTTTTAATTTTTAAAAAAGAAATAAAAAATTAGATATAATGATATCAACATTTACTGCAATATAATACTGCAACGTTGCGGCTGTGAAACCTTCTTCACGTGTGAGGGTCTTCAGCTCAAAATGAAACGCTTGGAGTTTGTAATGTAGGGCGCTCTGGACGGGTTAAACTTTAATGCAGGAAAAATGTATTTCCCAGAAGCTACAGTATACTGATTCTTATGGAAGCCCGTTTCCGCCAGGGAGTGAAAAAAAAACACACAAACTTTTTCATTGACAAAAAGTAATGCCACACTCTCTTGTTTAAAGCACCACGTCTCTTCCCGTTAAAAGGAAGAGACACTTTACACTTTAACTCTTCAGTTCACAGAGAAATTTCACCAGAGCCTCTTCTCTTCTTGTGTCTAATTTTTAGTTTAGCAGGATTCAAGCAGGATTTCAGATGAAAGGCAGTGACCTCAATCAAGCCCAAATCATAGTTGAACCCATTCAGAGCCTACATTACATTTTAGCGTTTCATTTTGAGCAGAAGACCCTCACACCTGAAGAAGACTTCACAGCCGAAACGTTGCGTATTCTCTCTTCTCTTTTAAGCATGTGTACGATGCTGTAATACAGTTTTAAATAATTAAAAGTCTAAACAGTATCAACTTGTATTCTTATCTCTATTAATACAGTATAACTATCAAGTGGTATTAAATAAATACAGCTTTTTAGTAAAGATTACACTTTTCTAAAAAAATATTAAAAAAATAAAAACGACTACAATCTAATCTTTCCACGTTTGATCCCAAGAGGAATCACAATACGCTCCTGCTTTGTTTACTGATGGTATGAAAAATAAATCTAAATGGAGAGAAAGCTATGCTGAAAGTTGATTAAGATACTTAGAAGACAAAGATAACGATTTACGTTGCATTGTCAGATTGTCAATCAATAAAGGCATTTAATTAAACACGCGTTTATGTTTTAATTTAAAATGGGGCTAATGGGGACTATCTTATTATTTTTCTGCTCACTATCTTATTGTCAAAACTCATTCAGTTGTGGTTCTTTTGGTTTCCGGTTGCTTTCTATTGCAGACGTGCTCCCGCAAAGACTTTTTTTCCTCATAGCACTTTACACTTAGTTTAAACTACTGAGTGAAATAGGTTTTATACAGGTGGGTAGCCGTGTACAGCATGCATAGTCTGCAAAGGAACAAGTAATAGGTTTATTCCATGCTGAAAAGAGAAGAAAGACAACACAATGTTTCGGCTGTTTCAGGTTGCGCTGTTCTGTTTCCTACAGTGATATACGGGTTTTTCACACGAAGTCGTATTTCTCGCCCGTGGTGTTTTCACTGATAAAATTGTGTTAACAAAAACTACAGTATGCTTAAGAGTTGTTCAGTGAGAGCAGAGAAGCCTTTCTCACAAAGGTAGGTAGTAGCAAAAGGCATCAAAAATTGCACAGCCTTTAATGAGAGGGCTGGGTATTCACTCTGTCTTTGGATCCAGAAATGCAACAGTGACTGTCGTTTCAATTCTGACATCAGAGTCGCATCAGATGATAACTCGAGCAACTTCTCTTGCTCAGCACAGGAGAGATTCTTGAGTATTCCTTCGGCATCAACAGTAAAGGGGTTCCTGATTCACTCTGGTGTGGCCTCAACTGGAAAATATTCTGAGAACTGTTCTTTCAATAACAAGAGGTGCACTGCAATCACATCTCGAACAGCAGCATCAAGTTCCACACCATATGTGTGTAGATGGTTCTCCAGAGTTGGGAAAACAGACACATCACCTGCATTGATTTTATTAACAAAAAGTTGCAGCTTTTTCTTCATAGCAGTGATCTTGTCAGACACATCAAAAATTGTTAAAGAGAGCCCCTGCAGTCCCATATTCAGCTCATTGAAATATGAGAATATATCAGCCAGGTAGGCCAATTTTACCAGCCACACTGGATCATCAAATAGACTTGCCAAGGGAGATTGCTGGTCATGCAAAAACATCTGTACCTCAAAATGCAGCTCAAAGAGCCTCGTGAGCACTCTGCCCCTTGGTAACCATCTCACTTCAGTATGTAGCAAAACCTGCACATGTTCGCTGCCCATTTCATTACAAAGCACAGTGAACAGACGTGAATTCATTGGTCGAGCCATGATAAAATTCACTACTTTGACAGCAGAGTCTAACACGGATTTCAAATCCTCAGGCATTTTCTTGGCTGCCAAGACCTCGTGGTGGATGCTGCAGTGCGTCCACTTCATATCTGGAGCAACCTCTTTAATTCGTGCAACTATACCGCTGTGTCTGCCTGTCATCGCTCTAGCACCGTCTGTACAAACTCCGACGCATTTTTTCCTTTCAGCCAAGACATAAAACTTGATTTTTGCGAGGTATTCATTTTCAATCAATTGTTGACGAATGTGACTTTGATACTTAAAATGTTAAGGGAGAAATGGAATACTGGTGTGTATTTTTTCTTTAAAATACCAAAACCAGCCATATACAGTACAGTTTACATACAATAATATGTTTATGTTCCTAAATTAATATATTTTATGAGCATGTGAAAGGCATGGTGAATCAGAGATTCTTAAGAATTACTTTGTTTGATTGGAAACAAATGCATGATAGGATCAACGAAATGCTGTGGTGTTACTTTTTGTCAATGAAAAAATTAAGTCTTTTCGTTTAAAGACGGTTACAAAGAATGTGGACCAGGGTAATAGTTTGAGTTTACAGCTTGTCCAAGGTCATTCATTATTAATACTATTAGTAATATCTTTGGTAAAGACTTTGATGGCGACAGCTCAAACGCTGTACATGAGAGGTTGAGCTTTATTAGCTCCACCAGGCGGTAATTCCGGATACTATTATCTTACTTGCGGTATTATGCAGTATTATACGGTATTATACGGTGAAATGTTTCATAGCCGTTCAGGGACGCCAAATATGTAATCATAGCCAAAATGTAATGTAGTGGCTCTCTGAAGGCACCAGTTCTGTAGGGTTTGGGCATTTACTGAGACAATTATTAATTGTAGCAGTAAATCACAAAGTTGATTCTTTTGATGGCTTTAGAATCCAACCATGCGACATAACTCAAACAACGCACACACACAGGTACTAATACACGAGGATACATTTATTAATACATAGAATATACATATAAAACTAACAGATCTTATCGAGAGGGTTATCAGAATACAAAAGGTATATATTCAGTCAGTTACAAAGTGTTACACATATCAAGAGGACATACGTTCAGTATATCATTCATTAAGACCGTTTCATAAATGAACTTGGTTATAACTTCTACATTAGATACTCAAAACAAGTACATAACTCTTAGGAATTAAATTGATATCAACTGGTTAGGATAACAATTGAATTCTCGAGCTGTAATGCAGTGAAGTTGAATACTCATCCAATCTCTGGGGATTCAGATCTCCAGCGGGCACAAAGAAACAGTTGCAGGCTATTGCTGTCCAATCCGCGCTCTCTGGCTGCGTGCTAGGCTGTGCTGTGCGGCTTGCGACGGTGCGCTGCAGATGCTCACTGACCGGCTAGTTAGTGTTGGCTTTAACTAGCAAAGTTTGTGCACAGGAGAAAAGATGACTGTGGGTCCCAGCAAGTCAGGAAGAGGACCGGTTCGTTCCTGATGAAGCGCTAGTTCTGAATAGTGATTCAGCTGTCCACAGTTCTGACCTGTTCACGAGGCCTGCTGCTGGTGCTAACCTCGGGTGGATCTTCTGGTTACTCTCTGGCAACCTCCGCTCTAGACTCTTAGAACAAAGGAAAGTTCTGGCACTCTGGCCGTTCCGTGGTTGTCCGGGCTGAGTCTCAGGATGGTCAGGAGGCGCGCTGCGAGAATGTCCTGCCCTTGGGAGCCTTCTGCTCCTGGGCCGTCCTGCCCTGGAATTCTCCTTTGAATTCCCTTTAGAATAGTCTCAGAATTCCCTCTGAATCTCTGAATCTTACAGGCTCTCTGTGTTGCCTGTTTTTACCTGGAGGAACTTCAGCTCGTTGATTGGCTGAAAGTTCCATGGGCATCAGAGTCCCACGTGGGTTACTCGACCCTACCAGTCCCTGATTGGTTGATCAAGGTGAGATATGAGTCACTTACTCCTGACACTTAGGAATGCAGTCCAGATGTCCAACTGGCACTCCCTAGACAGATAGGCGCCAATGGATGACCATTGATCATGATAGCCAGGCTTAGCTAAGTGCATCCCCCTTTGGGAGCTGTCCTTATCAAAGGAACCTTAAATCAGCCTGCATGAATAGTTTCTCTGTGGCTGCACCACAGAGATGAACAGAGAAATGGGGTTTCATTTGGGAAGGCTCAGAACACTTAATTCTTTCTTATTAATAAGCCTCACCGCTACAACGGTAACCCGTGTTATACCGCGGTATAACCCGCTTGTTTTGAATGGCTGCATCTGTATGTAATGCTTGAGCCTAATTATATACAGTATATAATAATAAAGTATGTATAGCCAGTTTAAAGTTTGTTTAAATCATACATGGCCCTCCATAGCATACCAGCTTTCATGAGTGAAGAAGCAAAAACTCCTTGATTATAATGTGATGTAATAAAATACTTAACTCAGACCACTAACAAAAGAAAAATTAAAGGCTGATTTAAAAGATCTACTAAAAACATACCTGCAGGAGACTTAAAATGTATCTCATTTAAAACTGCATACATTAAAAAGTTTATAATGTTGATCTTTTAACAATTTCAAAACACTCAAAATGAATGGCCATAAAATACTAATTTTATGTAGGTGACCTAGAGTATGCCCTTACATCGGAAAGAACACCAATACTCATTAAGAGATCTAAAACCATGAAGTGGTCCGTCACTATACTGCTTCTAATAAGTGAACAAGAGGTGTTGTAGCAAAATTTGGCATGTATTGACAACCAACTAAAATAACAACAGCAATGAGAGTACAGGTAACAAAGGCATAAATGAATGGTATACATGTTCATTAATAATGATAAAATTACTTTAAAATGGTCAGACTGTCCATTGCTTTGGAATAGATTTTACAAGACTACCAATTTAGCAGAATTATTTTTATATGTAATAATAAAGAATAGAGATAAAAATCAATGTCTTTTATCAAAGACTCACAGAATAAGAAAAATACATTTTTTTGCATACCTTGTCATTGTTGTAATAGGAGAGATTTTCTCCATCAAATTTGACCCACCTCTTTTGAAACACACAATTCCTAAAACAGACAAAAATATTAGTATAATTAATACAATGGTATGGCTTTATGCAAAGAACAATTCAGCAATTCTGGATGTCTGTGCATAATGCCTTGTCTTTAACTTCTGTAGTGATATCTTAAACATCTATTAATTTGGATAATTTATTAAATTTGTCTGTTAATATCGATAATGGAGGTAGTGTTTTAAAATAAACATTTAATTGGTTCTGCTGGACTGTTAATTTAGCAATTATGTGTTGCTAACAAGTTTCTTGTGGATGTTTCACTGTCTGATCAGCAGATCAGAGAGGTTCATCTCACTTTTAATTGAATTTTAATGGCATGGGAGTTTTAAGATTAAGCATTTTATAGTCTTGGCTTGTACTTAAAAATGTGGATTTGTTTTTGTTTCTTAGTAATAAAAATGGGAAAGCTTAGGTTCCTAATAAACACTTTCAAAGTACATTAGAAAATTTGTTATAAAAATGAAATTTATACCTTCACTTAATGATGAATCCATTATATTGTAAAGTTGCTTAATTTGACTTCCTAATACATATTTATTTAATATATTTTTATTTTATGTCATAATAAAATACACTATCATTAAATACAATTATCAAAAAAACATTGTTGAATTAGAAGATCAAATGTGTTTCAATGGTATCTGAAAGTGACCACATTTCACACTGTTACCATATTGTGTAACAGCTTCAGACAGTTTAAGAAAGTTTTCGGGCTTCCCCATACATAAATTTTACTTTAGAAATGTGGATAACCCTAATATAAATAAAGGAATTTAAAACAGGCATTTTACCACAGTGCAAATGCCTCCCATAACAACTTTAGAACTCCCATAACAGTATTTTAGTTGCCAGTAGTAGTTAAAGATCCAATAAGTACCTTGTGTGTTTCTAACGGCATGCTTCTCTACTAAGTTGTGATTTATATTGTATTTGCTTCTAATATAATAACGATGGTATTTCATATCATGTTTTTTTAAATACTTAAACAAAAATATTAAGTTAGGAAAGATTAAGACACATTTTTAAGTTGGGGGAACTTTGATACTTTGACTACAGTTGGTAAACCATCCATTTTCTAAACTTTATGCAAACGCTTTATGCAATACAGGGTTGCTGAGGAGCTGAAGCCTATCTCAGCAAGCAATGGGTGCAAGGCAGGGTACAACCTGAACAGGATGCCAATCCATTGTAGGGAACATACAGACACAAACATGCAATCCCACACACGCAGACCAGAACAAAATTTCCTAGAGGCCAATTAACCTACAAAAATGTCTTTGGACTGGAAGGAAACGTGAGCACCCAGAGCACCCCACACAAACATGTTGAGAACATACAAATTCCACACAGATAGTACCCCAAAATTCAATCCAGAATTGAACTCTGGGTCCCAGCAATGTGAGGCAGCAATAATAGCCACTGTTCTGTGCACAATTGGCAAGCTTTTGGTAAAGTGCAATTTGGCCCTTCATGCTTTTCAATTTCTTTATACAGCCTTCCATGAACCATATTCTACTTTATCTTCCACCACTGTAAGTACGCTGGGCAAACGTTCCGAGGTCAAATTCTTCCAGCACGGGGGTACCTTTAAAGCGGAGACGACGGCACCGAAATTTTTTGGCGCGCCTTCTCTTTAAAGCCCTGGCCAAATATGAAGACAGTACGTACAGTTATAATTCAAACGAAATTAAAAACTACACATCCCAGTTACCATGGTGGTGCTTGTGATCATTGCGTTTAACCATCGAAACAGGGCGAAAAATCAGTCACATGACTTTGGGGCAGAGTTTCGAAAGCTTAACCTATCAGCAACAAAGCGAAATTTACACGATAGGCTACCTCAAACTGTCAGTTACACGACTGTGTATGTCGCTTAAGCCACTCCTATTTGGCATTTTAGTTATGGAGGCGAGAAGACGCCTTCCCCCCCCCGCCTCTCTGGGTGTCTGATTTGCCGCCATGTTTAACCGTCCGTGTCCGAATCGCAGTAGTTACGCGTACGAAATAAAGTTCATCCCAGCTACAAAACATATATATTTTTGTGGTAAGAGGGCGCAAAACATCAGTATTTACTGCTATTAATTACTGTACGATTTATAGTTGAAATCTGAGCCTAGATATAAAGTTAGATATAAAGTTAAAATCTCGACAAAGCAATGTAGGAAATACAGAGAAAATAAATCCTTTCTGACATCTAAAATCAGTTTCGATCAAGGTCTCTAAAACGAACAAGAAAAAGAGGATTTTCGGAGGGCAATTACGCTGTGTTTATATAGGATAAGTGATCTATGAGCAATCTAATTTCTTGTTCGTTTAAAACAGTGAAATGTCAGCTGCAAAAGATCACACCAGAAACCGCACTCTCTCTGCCTGTCATAGACGTTCAGGAAAGGCTGAATGAAGTCATGTCAAGTACAATAATTCGGTGATCAATAATAACAGTTGTAGGACAAGAAACAAAAGATAATGAAAACTTAAGCTTTTTTAGGCTAAAACTCAAGTTCATTTTACAAATTAAGGCAATGCAATGCAATTCAGGATGCTAGAGGTGTAAAAAATACAAAAATGCACATGAGTAAAAAGTTTTAGAAATGGAGCAGGTGTTGCTTTGAAATAAGCAAACAGAAAAAAAGCTTTAGTACAGAAGAGGGATGCAGGAACACTTGCTTAGATATACAAAAAAATCACAAAAAGGTGTATGTTACAAAAGAACATGAAAACATGTTCATCATGTACATGAACATTAATTTCCCTTCACGATCAATAAAGTCTTATCTATAAACATGAAACAGAGTGAGGAATCAGAAAATTAGCATGCATAAAAAACAGCAATTCTGTCAATAAGCCCTAAATGAATTAATAGCAACCATGGTTTCATGGAGGGCTTCTCAGATAGTTGGGCATTCAGGTAGATTGCCAGGTGAAAGGATTTGTAAACATACTTTGTTAAAGCAAGTCAGTTTTTTCCGCAACACATAAAAGACATTTTTCCAAGAAAGTTTAGCCTTTGTCACTAATGAAACCACTAAATAAAGACATAAATATAGAAATCTTAAGATTTTTTTATTCAATGTTGGTAGCAGGATGAACTGTGCTAAGTGTATATTTTGTTGCAGAGTTGCTGCAAGATGTTAACAGTGAAAAAAGGTATTTAGAAATGAGTTATTTCAAGAAGAAAATTTTCAGAATAATTTCAAATCTAGCAGGATGGAGAAAGCACAGAAAACAGGCAGTTAGATTGATCAGATTAGTATGAAAAGTTATTTAGCAAAGGGAATGAGAAGAGTGACAAACTAGTATACTTTAGATATTTTTATCTGAACCAGGGAAACTGATCATGTTTCTCTATAACAATAATAAAAAACTTTATTTTATATATCACCTTTAAAAGTGGCATCTCAAAGCAATACAGTAGATATAAAAACAGATAAAAAGACCACGGATTACAAAGTAAATACATATAAGAAAGACAAGCAGTTAGAGGTGCTACCAAAATTAGAAAATGAAGCAGATACAGACACTAAGTCTTCTGAAAAAAAAAGGTTCTGAGGTTAGATTTAAATGCACTCAGGGTACGTGACTGATATCACTGGGAATACAAATTGAGAGCTCTGGGGTGCAGCTAGAGAAGACCCTGTCACCCACAGAATGTAGATGTTCTTGAGGACAGCTAGAAGACCAGTCAGACGGACAAAGGTGGGGAGTAGACAGATAATAAGCCATATACTGTAGGTACTGAATGAGGATGAGGATTTTGAAGTTGACTCGAAACCTGACTTGACTTGAAAACAGGTGTAATGCATCCCTGATAGGATTCTCGCTGTCATATTCTGAAGATATTGAAGATTGCTCAGTGTGGATTTAATTTCCCCAGTGAACAGGATGTCCATTCATTAATTCTAGAAAAAAAAGCCTTTCTTGATTTCTCTAGTTCTTAGTTTCTCTAGTTCCCTTTAAAATAAACTATTATTCCACAATGCAGAGTATTACATGGACAGTATTTACACATGATATTTGTGATTTAAAGAAATGAACACAAGCAGCTTTTGGAGATTTAAATGTTGGCTGAGTTATTGCAGGATAAAAAACTATAGATGTTGGTAAGAAAAAGATAATTTTGGGATAGCTGAGGAATACACTGATAACAAGAACACTTCCTAATGGGGTTAGGCATACTTTTGATGAAGATGATGAAGTTAGCAGACTGTATGTTTACATAGACACTGAAATGAGGATTGTATTTTAGATTTTGTGTAGTTGCTAGCATTGAACTGTGTGTTGGATGCACATGAATTGAAGGAATGGGCAAACATAGCTGATGCGGATCCACAGAGCCAGCATATTAAGATGTTTATAATTAGAGGCAATTTGTTTAAATAACTAGGTACGGATACTGATGTGCAAGAGAGGTGGAAAGGCTGTTTCCTTAAGCCAGCACTATAAAATATTTTATTCTCAGTGAGATGCTGCCATTTCATAGTGGGTTTCTAACACTGTGTATGGTTCCATCCACACAGTGCCTTTACTTCCATCCATTTCTAATCTCTTTATCCAGTACAGAGGATTTGGAGCCTATCCCAGTAAGCAACGGACACAAGGCAGAATACACCCTGGACATAGCGCCAGTCCATCACAGGACAGACAGACACAAACACACACACACCAGGGCCAGTTTTCCCATAAACCAATTAACTTACCAGTATGTTTTGGAGTGCGAGTGGGAGTCATATCACACATATGGAGAAAAACCATGTAACCCAGAGAGAACATGCAAACCCCACACACACAGGATGGCAGGAATTGAACCTAGGACCCCAGTGCTCCAAGATAGCAATGCTAACCACTTTGCCACCATTATAAATGGATGGATATCTTAGTTATCTTTCTAGTTCACAGGTTTGCATGCATAATTTAATTTTGAAAGCCACTGAGACATCAGGTACTACTGTTGTATTTATGAAAAAGAAACAAAACAAAAAGCATACTAACAACTGTGCCATCCTACTCTTTAGTTAATACAATTTATTATTTATAAACAGTTAACATTGTTAGCAAAATATTTTGAATTATATTTAACCCTATTTTTTCTTTAGTTTTGTATTTAACTTATTATATGATAGTCAGATTGAATGTATATTTGAACAATGAAAATATATTTTTACAAGATGCGGGGGAAAGTGCAACAAATTATTACAGTGCTAAATTTAATATTGATTGCTAATAGTTTATGCTAACACCTAACTTTCTTAATTAGATGTATTTAAAACAGTGAACTAAGTGTAACATACCATTCAGAAATACAATCGAGAATAGTTTTGTGGTGTTTGTATGGATGAAACGTTTCTAAAATGTATAACGTAACAAAATTAAAGACGATTAAAATCTGTAATCTTTCCACTTGTAATGTCATTAGACAGAACAAGAAGTTTCTGCTTTGTCTAAGGATGGTATCAAAAAGTAGTCTAAGTGGTGAGAAAACTGTGCTTAATGATAATTAAGTGAGTTAAAAGTAAAAAGAGATGCTTCATATTGCTTGATTATTTTAAAAACTAAGTTATAAATGCAGACGCGATTGCTGCCATAAGCGCTCCAGGCAGCAGAACTTTCGTTCTGTACTGCTGAGCTCCGCGCCTCCTCCCTCTCTCGGTGCCGTGCCCCTCTCTGACGGAGCGCAGTGGGCGGTACGCTATTTTCAGAGCCTCTGATTGGGAAAAAAGACCTGCTGATCACTTTCACACAACAGGAAGAGAAAAGAATGGAATTTTTTCTCTTCGAAACGTGTGTTGTCTTTATGAAATTCGTGTATTTTAAACGTTTAATTAAGAAGTAAAAACCTTACAGCGTACACAAAGATTCTGAGCTGATCACGAGGAAGAAAAATCACCCATTTTTCGCGCATAAAAAGTGTTTTTTAACTCTCGAAACCTGTTTTTATATGTTTTAAAGTCGTGCAATGTCTAAGTTAAGCAGGAACACATCATTATATCTCATTTTTTATTTATTTAAAAAAAAAATGTTTTCCCAGCCTGCTGTAAGACTTACTAATGAACAGAATAGGTAATTGAGATGAACATTTTCCACAATACTGTTTAATATTCATTCTATGGGAGTATGGAGATATGAACAACATTATCCTTCAATAGATTTGCTTTAAGTGTAACTCCTATTGTACTAATAAAATACAGTATATACTTTAATAGTTCTATATAATATATAATCACACATAAGAGGTGATAGGGATTGGATAGCAGTAGAAAACCACAACAGCTAGACTATAGGACAAAATCAAATAGTGGGTGGGAATGGGAAAAGATTTTATATCCAAATTAAATATGGAATAATATGAGTGAATGAGAATATAGAGCAAGTATTGAATCTTACTGCCTATTCTGGCAAGTACAGATTAACATTTTTATCTGGGTAATTTTAAGATGCAAAAGTAATAACATTTTCTAGCTATTATCTCCTGCTGTGCATTTCTGATTACATTGTGATCTCACAACAATAATAAAAACAATAATCAAAAAAATATATTTACATTGTTTTTTTATTCCCAATAAATAATGTGATTTACATATCTAAAATCTGGCTGTAGTGCCCAAGAAGAGGTCTAGATTGTTGTGGCTGCTTTGAGGGGCCTGCCATGCCTTGCCCCCTACTCTGGCAATTGTGCTCCTTCTCAGGAGTTGCTGAGGTTATGTCAAAGGTTTCCTGCCAAGGAAGGAGGAAGTCCACATCAGGAAACCAGTAGGCACTTGGCCTATTGGAAGTGGAGGAGAAGTACAAACCAACCCGCGTGTTCTGCGCTAGTAGGGGACAACCTGGACTTCTGACCACTGTTCCTGGAAAAGAGGGAAGAAAGAGGTGCAAAGAGGAACAGTCAGGAACAGGAAAGAGTCAAAGAAAGCTGCAGAATCCCAGCTAAAAGAGCCATTTACCATACAAAATCAGGACATCATGGCTTCACAGGCCCACATGTGCTCCAGCTGCTGGGACCAAGTAAGAATATACTGTATTGAATTGTGCAACAACAGAACCAAATCCAGGAACTGGTTTTGGAACTCTAGGAAACTATCGGGACACTGTTGTCTGCAGAAAAGCAAAAGTGAAAGTGATTTCTTTCCAGAATGAAAAGGGTATTGTGGAACCGCAGCTGAGACAGTGGAAGAGGGAAATGAGGAAGGTTCTTCAGAAGCTTGCCCCTCAGATTCCCGTTAATGCAGGCAGAAGTGTCTCAGAAAAAAAATATAGTCTATAGTGTGAACAGTACTGAAATGTACCTGTTGTAACTAAAGACATGCTGACTGATGTTTGCAGAAGTGTGACTTCTGAGAGTCCCTAGATGTGAAGGATGTGCAGCAGCCTGTGACTCAAAAGTACCATGAGGTCAGGAAGATGGAATTTTTGTCACCAATATTAGAACCATATCGCAATGCTTCCTGGCCAAAGCCTACAAAACTAGAGCAACTAGAGGAGGATTGAAAATATTTGACCATTTCTGCAATGACTTTATTGTCCAAAAACAATGATAATAGCCTAATGTTGCTACTCTGGCCAAACAACCTTGAGGTACATAGAGACTCCATAAGGAGTGAGAAGAGTCTTTCAGTGTTCTTTTTCCCAAAAAGGCAGACAATGAGTTGTCAGTGCTATACTGGCCTAAGCCTAAGTAGGAGAAAGATAAATGTTGACAGTTTCAGACCCTTCCGAGGACAGTGACAACAGTCTGGTGATAGAGCCATGATTGAAGGACCATAAAGAATTGGAGAGGACATAGGTGGCACATTTGACTACTTTCCATCTGAGGGGTAGATTGTTATGTGGATGAGGATGTCCTGCTCTGGGAAAAAAAAAAAGTTCTTGTTTGGTCCTGTCTGGAAAGAGTAGGAACTTGACAATTCTAGACATCATTTATGACATGGCTCACAGAGGATGGCATTCGACCTGAAGAGATAGTGATGGGAACTATCCCCCTTGTTTGCAGCATGCTGACGTTATAGCAGACCAAATTATCAGAAAGGGCCTTTTAATCATTTTTTTTATTTAGCATTATGAGAAAAGTACATTCAGTTTTCCCTGATGTACAGTGGTGTGAAAAAGTGTTTGCCCCCTTCCTGATTTCTTATTTTTTTGCATGTTTGTCACACTGAAATGTTTCAGATCATCAAACCAATTGAAATATTAGACAAAGATAACACAAGTAAACACAAAATGCAGTTTTTAAATGAAGGTTTTAATTATAAAGGGAAAAAAAAAATCCAAACCTACATGGCCCTGTGTGAAAACGTGATTGCCCCCCCTGTTAAAACATAAATCAACTGTGGTTTATCACATCTTTGGAAAGCTGAGTTCAATTTCTCTAGCCACACCCAGACCTGATTACTGCCACACCTGTTCTCAATCAAGAAATCACTTAAATAGGACCTGCCTGACAAAGTGAAGTAGACCAAAAGATCCTCAAAAGCTAGACATCATGCTGCGATCCAAAGAAATTAAGGAACAAATAAGAAACAGAGTAATTGAGATTTATCAGTCTGGAAAGGTTATAAAGCCATTTCTAAAGCTTTGGGACTCCAGCGAACCACAGTGAGAGCCATTATCCATAAATGGCGAAAACATGGAACAGTGGTGAACCTTCCCAGGAGTGGCCGGCCGACCAAAATTAACCCAAGAGCGCAGCGACGACTCATCTAAGAGGTCACAAAAAAACCCACGACAACATCCAAAGAACTGCAGGCTTCACTTGCCTTAGTTAAGGTCAGTGTTCATGACTCCACCATAAGAAAGAGACTGGGCAAAAATGGCCTGCATGGCAGAGTTCCAAGATGAAAATCACTGCTTAGCAAAAAGAACATAAAGACTCGTCTCAGTTTTGCCAGAAAACATCTTGATGATCCCCAAGACTTTTAGGAAAATACTCTGTGGTCTGACAAGACAAAAGTTGAACTTTTTGGAAGGTGTGTGTCCCATTACATCTGGCGTAAAAGTAACACAGCATTTCAGAAAAGGAACATCATACCAACAGTAAAATATGGTGGTGGTAGTGTGATGGTCTGGGTCTGTTTTGCTGCTTCAGGACTTGGAAGACTTGCTGTGGTAAATGGAACCATGAATTCTGCTGTCTACCAAAAAATCCTGAAGGAGAATGTCCAGCCATCTGTTCGTGACCTCAAGCTGAAGCGCACTTGGGTTCTGCAGCAGGACAATGATCCAAAACACACCAGCAAGTCCACCTCTGAATGGCTTAAGAAAAACAAAATGAAGACTTTGGAGTGGCCTAGTCAAAGTCCTGACCTGAATCCGATTGAGATGTTGTGGCATGACCTTAAAAAAGCGGTTAAGGCTCGAAAACCCTCCAATGTGGCTGAATTACTGTACAACAATTCTGCAAAGATGAGTGGGCCAAAATTGATTGCAGTTGTTGCTGTTAAGGGTGGCCCAACCAGTTATTAGGTTTAGGGGGCAATCACTTTTTCACACAGGGCCATGTAGGTTTGGATTTTTTTTTCCCTTAATAATAAAAACCTTCATTTAAAAACTGCATTTTGTGTTTACTTGTGTTATCTTTTTCTAATATTTCAGTTTGATTGATGATCTGAAACATTTCAGTGTGACAAACATGCAAAAAAATAAGAAATCAGGAAGGGGGCAAACACTTTTTCACACCACTGTAGCAGGAAACTCTAAGGACAACAGTGTCTCAATACCTTGAGAGTTTGTTTCAATATGCAGGTACAAACTAAAGAAAACAAACTTAGACATAGACATCTGAATTGGTCTATTAAGAGTATTTTGTAGAATCAACCCCCAACAACAACAGCTCCACCTACTAGGACAGCGTTAGTATAGTACTGGACTCATAGCTATAAGGATGGGGGCTTAAATTACAATTGAGACACTGCTGTTGTACCCTTGAGCATTTCAACCAAGCTGTTTCAGTAAAATACCCAGTTGTATAAATGGATGCAAATGTAAGTCACTTTTGATAAAAGTGTCAGCCTCATATATATCTTAATTTCAGAAACAGTATTTGTTAAGGAAAAACACAATTATGAGTATTTGTTTTCAGAAAAAAATAACAGCCATCAAAAATTATATTGACAGTTTAGTAGCTGGCATGGAGTAAATTTGCATACTGCTGATTTTTCTTGACAGATTTTAGTGTTGTTAATGCAAAATGTCTGCCTGCTGTCAAACAAACTGACTGAAGACTTGTTTTGCCAAAAAAATTGGATGTCCAAAAGGCAGAATATCTTGTAAATGACACTGCTGAAAATTACTTTAAAATCCAGTTAAGAGTGAAACTTTACAAAAATATCCATGGATAAGCTATTTCATTAAATGTATAACTATTTGTACTTATGACGTAAAAAGATGGTTTTGGAAATGTATGGAAGCAAAAAATAAAGTCCTGTGGATTTACAGTATTTGTCTGTTTTTTAAGTAAATTTAAACGTTTAACACTCATTTTCAAGTGACCGGTGATTTAATATTCTATGAAATGCTTAATTTTTCAGAATGTTAGGCATTGCAATAAATTGTCTGAACAAAACATTTTGTTGCCTGTAGCATACAGTGCCCTCCAAAATGTATTCATATACCTCATTAAATAGGAACAATAAATATCAAGTACCAAATATTAACAGATTTTAAAATCTCTTGCTTAAAAATGAAAAAAGTGAAACAATAATTTTAGTCGCATTGCACATAGTTATACAATACAATAGAATAGTTAGACAGTAAATGTAAGTCCAGAAAACACAAAAGTCACATTTATTTACTACCCTGTGATTAGAATAGTGTAAATACTCTTCTGGCAAGGATTACTATGAATAGACAAATCCTGTAGTGTGCTAAAAGATTCTAGCATCTAAGATGGGAAATGTATTAACATGTGTTTTGCTGCTTTACTCTAACAAAGTGTCTAATTTTAAATCTCTAATCTTGACAATGGATCCAGGCTCCATAGATGTAAAACAACCCCAAAATAGACCCCAAATAATACTTCACAGTCAGCAGTAGTTGACTGCCTCATTTGTTTTGTCAATCATTATCACTCCTTATCTCATTAGCATTATCATGGCCATTTTCATTTAATTTGATCATAACATAATTTTTATAAATGTCATTAAAATTATATGGGCCAAATTTAAGTTTGCTTTCACAAAGGGCTTCTTCACAACCCAGCTATAAGTGCCACATTCACTACTTTCAATGGAAGTTTTTAAAACTTTGTATAATGGAGATGCCAGTGTATAATAGAGATCTTCAACTGTTGCGTTAGGATTTACAGTTGCCTCTCAAACTTTCACAGTATCTAGATACAATTCCTTGTACACTTCTTTGTGGAGTCTTCTTCTTTGAAGGGTATACACTATACCAGTAATGTTAAATGTCTTAATAGTGGACACCACAGTGGAAAGTACAAGATTCAGGTTTTGTGGATTTTTGTAGCCATCCACAATGTTGTGGTAGTAAATCACCACCCCTTGCAGTCTTTACAGTGCTGTCTTTCATTAACCATAACGACTCATGCTACTACCAAATGTTTATTGTTTATTACCTCCTATTTCTTTTTCTCCGGATCATTGTAGGAGAAACACAGAAAACATCTAACAGTTTCCTGTGAGAAATAGGAATCATTTGAAGGGTAAATAGGATGATCGACAGGATGCACTGTGTGTTGTGTGTGTTGATTCGGATTAAAGTACAGCATTAGAATTTTTTAAGTGAGACCTATTATGTAATAGGTAGGTAGGTCCCTTTACAGGCCATAAAGGCCCATGGGGAGAATGGGGGGCAAGGGCCACCATTTTTCTCGACCATCTGACACTGGAGGTGGATGTGATGTGGTCAGCATCACATCCCTGCCGGCCTATTACCCCCGGAAGGATTACCCCCAGTACTCATTTTGAAAGCAGGCTGAGTGGATCTGGGAGCCATCTGGAATGAATTAGACCAAGCTACATCGCTTGCCCCTACCCGGGACTTTCCAGTCAGGAGCTAGACACCCTTGCCTTTATTTCCTATTTAATTAGGTGTATAAAATGGAAGAGCAGTGTATATATCAACTGACACTTTGTTATTTTGATAGTCATCATCTATATAGGTTTTATCACATAAAAGAATCATAGCAAAGACTGAACTAATCAATTTAAATAAATTCAGTTCATTTTAAAAAATACTTTAAAAAATAGAAGCTTCAGATATAATTTCACTGAAAATCATTGTTTTGAAATACACTTTCAGTAAAACCTGAATAGCTCTTAATAATACATCTATAAAATATTTATGTAACAATTACTAATTTATAATTTACCAGTTTAAATATACAACCTTTTATGTGAGTTGCAACTTTTCACTCATCCACTTCAGGAAATGCAATTGCTGTTTATTTGTTGTGGTTGTTAATTAAAGAGAATCAGCACAAGCTTAACTGAGACTTTGGTGGCCTCTGTGTTTTTACTGCTGTGCAAATCAATCATATCCGTGTTTTTAATTTTAAAATAAAATAGATAACAGTGTCTTTTAAGTACTGAGTGTATAAAATGTATAGTTTCAATGTTGTCTTTAAAAACTACAGCAAAATATTCTTATGAAAAAAATAAACTTCCCAAAATACAGTAGCAAGACCTAAAACCTAATTTCTACTTTGTGTTGAAGGCATTTTTCTCATTATGTATTGCAAACTATTATGGTAATAGATGTTTATTTTCACAATGTGTTCAAGACTATATTTTGCATTTAAAAGTTACTAACATTTAATTTAATGTATAATTATAATTAGTAGTTCTTACACTGAATCACCTCTGACCCGAGGCCCTACTCCACAAGGGGATTTTAATATCACCTTTTCTAATGAATATGAATAAGTTCAATATTTTGGTTTAACATTTAACAGGAATGGCTTTAATATTTAAGAGGTCAAAAACTGCTTAAATGCTTACCACTGCAGTTAGAATAAGAAATTTATATTATTCTAGAAATATAACAATTACATTTCAACATGTAACATTTTTAGAGAATAATTTGAAAGCCACAGTAGATATTTTGAGTTGTTGTACATACTGTATGCAATTAATTAAATTGCTAACAATCTAACTGGACTCACCTACCTAAATGGACTACCTACTAAAGTTTGCATGAAAAATGTTATGAAATGGAGTCAATTAAACTAAAACTTGAGATGTCTAAAAATAAAGATTTATGTGTTGCTATTGTGCACTCCTTTAAATAGCCATTTTAAAATAGCTGACATAATGTCTAAGACTTTTGTACAAAAAGAGCTACAGATCTTGGACCTAAAAAAAAGTAGGCATTTACATATCTAGCTACAGATGCAGCCATTCAAAACAAGCTGGCGATACCGCATTATTTTGCAGTGCACTTGACGCAGTTTACTGCAAGTTACAGTATTAACACCGTAAATTCTCGTATAGTGCCGCATGATACCACGTGGTACCGCAAGTAAAATAATAGTATCCAGAATTTCCGCAAGGTGGAGCTAATAAAGCTCAACCTCTCATGTTTGAGCTGTCGCCATCAAAGTCTTTACTGAAGATATTACTAATAGTATTAATAATGAATGACCTTGGACAAGCTGTAAACTCAAAGTATTGCCCCGGTCCACATTCTTTTTTTCATTGACATTCTTTGCAAAAATTAACACCACAGCATTTCGCCATCATGCATTTGTTTCCAATCATGCAAAGTACAGTAATTTTTGAGAATCTCCAATTCACCATGCCTTTCACATGCTCATAAAAGATATTGATTTAGGAACATAAACAACTGTATGCAAACTGTACTGTATACAGTTTGTATATGTAACTTTAATGTCTTTACTGTGCCCGTTTAAGTATTGAATATTTATATGGAATTTTACCACTGAAGGGAAATCTTAGTAGCTGAGCATAAAAAGAATAGGAGCATACTGTAACGTGTGTGAAGGCCATAAACGACATTAATTTAGAAACATAAACAAACAGTATATGGGTGGTCTCGGTACTTTAAAGAAAAAATACACACCAGTATTCCATTTCTCCCTAAACATTTTAAGCATCGAAGTCTTTAACTAACGTGATACTGGAGTCAACAAGCATACTTTTAGAATTTGATTAAAAGGGAATATAATATGGAATTGCGTATCTACAGAAATTAATAACGATATAATTATATTCATGTACCGCAACACAAGAATAGTACACAGTGTACATTGTCTGTTGATAATGGCACTGTGGGTTAGGTTCCTGACTCCGACGTCACACGTTCTGTGTTCAAATCACACTGGATCACTGGAAATGAATTTTTTTTAACAAACATTTCTTTGAAAAAAGAAAACGTTCCCCTGGGTCAGAGATTAAATAAAACCTCACTCGCACCAAACAAATTTATATTTCTAAATATCACAACATGATTGAATTTAAGTCATTTTAATAACAATTAATAGTCACCTAGGCGTTACAATATAAACATTTATATTGATTTAAATCGCGTTTTGATTTAAATCGCAAACGCGTGTTTAAATACATGTGTTTTTTGATTCACAATCAGACAAATGCAACATAAATTGATATCTTTGTCTTCTAAGTATCTTAATAAACTTTCAGCATAGCTTTCTCCCCGTTTAGATTTATTTGATCTTGGGATCAAATGTGGAAAGATTAGATTGTAATCATTTTTATTTTTTAAATACATTTGAGAAAAGTGTAATCTATACTAAAAAGCTGTACACCACTTGCGGAGTTAAAGCAAGTTAAAGCCCTGGTTTTATATAACACCTTTAAAAGTGGCATCTCAAAGCAAAGTAAATACCCAACACTGATTTTACCCAACTGTCATGCTAATAAAGCACCTTGAATTGAGAGAGAGAGAGAGAGAGAGAGAGAGAGAGAGAGAGAGAGAGAGAGAGAGAGAGAGAGAGCACAGCCAGGACAGACAGGCAAATAAGATAAACTCCACAGACATTCACAACAGTGACATATCATAAAACGTTTGCACATATAGTTAAATTATTATTTGTTTTTCGGGAAGTTAAAAAAACACTTGAATTACTTATCCAGTCTCTCTAAATAAAATTATTTTTCAAGCAATGCACCTAACATGGGGCAACGTGTTTTTTTAAATCCAACATTGACAGCCACATCTTAAATCTTGTCAGTCAGCTCTTTTTTCTCTATTTGAATTGTGGCGATTCAAACAACCTGGGATAACAAGAAGTCTCAAAGTCACCGAGCTCACAGAGCTTCAACAACAGATGACAATTCCCTTCCTTAGTCTTCCTGAAATTGTCAGATTATGAGTGAATAAAAGCATTTTATTAAAAACTTAATACAAATTATTAATGCACAATGCAACGTAAATCGCTATCTTTGTCTTCTGCGTAATAATGTTCACCTCTCTGTCCAGCAAATTAATAATTATAGTAATAATGACCTTTATTGTATATGGCGCCTTTAAAGGTTACTCCTCAAAGCGCTTCACAGGATTAAAACAATAACAACAATAGTGTTAGGCTGGGCAAACGATTTTTTTATAGAAATACAAAATGAGATATAATGATGTATTCCGGCTTAGACATTAACGAGTACAACCCCCCTCTCTGCGGGAGTGCTGGCTGTGACGAATTAAACCGGTTTCACAGGTATTTTCAAAGTAGAAGGGGGTGAGATTTCCAGCGAAAGACACCTCCCCCCCTCCAAAAGTACAGTACTTACTAGTTAAGAAAGCTAGGCTCCTCAATGAAATCGCTTTAACATGCTAATAAGTTGGTGTAACAGTCCGGGCGTGGCAAGCTTCTAATGTTAACCCGAAGGAAGGAACCCTTCTTTCATTGGAAGACAATGAACATATTCTAGCCCTAAATGAATTAATAGCAAACATAGTTTACATAAAATACATTTTTCCAAGAAAGTTTAGCCTTTGTCACTAATGAAACCACTAAAACCACCATAAATATAGAAATCTAAAGATTTTTAAAATACATGACTTTGCTAAAATTTATTAGGCTAATTATTAGGCTATTATTTTGCCAAAATGGAAATTAGGTCTATTTGGGAATGTGGAGTTACATGTTCTGGCTGTTTGTGAATTATTGTTGTTGAGTCTAAAATGTTGATGTATTGATTTTCTGTAATGCTTTATGTTGAAAATTGAGCTGGATTTTGTTTATGCTAAAGAGGATAAACTGGGATGGGAGGAGGGTTGTGTTTTGCATAAGGGGCGGGATTATGATAATTGGAGGAATTTGAGAGAGTTTTTGGTTTGTATTACAAATAATTCGTACAAGATATTGAGATTTGTTTTTGTTTCGTTAAGATTTAACTCCGCAAGTCTGAGTTCTTGTGTCCGTCCTATCCAAGCCCAAAAGTATTACAATATGTATCTTTATAGCAGGTGGTATACAGCTTTTTAGTATAGATTACACTTTTCTAAAATGAATTTAACTAAGTAAAAACTATTACAATCTAATCTTTCCACGTTTGATCACAAGATCCCAAGAAAAATAAATCTAAACGGGGAGAAAGCTATGCTGAAAGTTTATTAAGATACTAGATCAAAATATCAATTTATGTTGCATTTGTCTGATTGTGAATAAAAAAAACACATATATTTAAACACGCATTTGCGATTTAAATCAAAACGCGATTTCAATCAATATAAATGTTTATATTGTAACGCATAGGTGACTATTCATTGTTATTAAAATGACTTAAATTCAATCATGTTGTGATATTTAGAAATATAAAAGTCAATTAATTGTCCATAATATTGCTATTCTATTTTTTCAAAGAAATGTCGCAGTACACAAATATAATCATATCGTTATTAATTTCTTTAGATACGCAATTCCATATTATACTAGCAGAAAAGCTTAAAACGACCACTTTTTCACACGCTATTTCACATGTTAGTTAAATACTTCGATGCTTAAAATGTTTAAGGAGAAATGGAATACCGGTGTGGATTTTTCCTTTAAAGTACCGATTCCTGGATCTGACTGGCTGACACCCTTCTGAAGTGGTTCCATAATATCTGGTATATGGAAAAGAAAGCGTTGATGAAAAAGCTTGGATTCTCATGTATCTGACACAAGTATCTTTTAATACCGTCTTTGCTGTGCTCTTGAGGATCCTTGTGATATTTTGAGCTCTGGTTGAATGACGCAGTTGAAATAATTTTCGTAGTTAGAAATTATGAAACGCTTTGTTAAAAGCAAGGGAGTTTTTATGTCCGTTGCAGTAAAAGAAAATGCCTGACAAAGTAGGACTTGGACAGATTCCAGGTGCTTGTACAAATGTGCTAAAGAAATTATACTTTGAGTTTACAGCTTGTCGAAAGTCATTCATTATTAATACTATTAGCAATATCTTCGGTAAAGGCTTTGATGCATAAATATTTCTGATAAAGGTAGGTTGTGTACTTTTGTCCAACTGAGCAATCTTGCTTTCATAAAATATACCAACTTTTTAGTGACTGATGATTAACATTCTGTAATACACAGTTTAAATTTAAAAGCTCAAATGCTGTACATGAGAGGTTAAACTTTATTGGCTCCTCCTGGCGGTTTTACAAGGTGATGCCGGATACTTTCCGTCATGACGTCAAATGACGCGATTTACCCCGTGAACTGCATGATACTGCGACATGCCCACCGGGGTATACCACGAAATACCCCACCCATTTTGAATGGCTGCATCTGTATGTGTGATATGACTCCCTCTCGCACTCCAAAACATACTGGTAGGTTAATTGGTTTATGGGAAAATTGGCCCTGGTGTGTGTGTGTTTGTGTTTGTCTGTCCATCCTGTGATGGACTGGCGCTATGTCCAGGGTGTATTCTGCCTTGTGTCCGTTGCTTACTGGGATAGGCTCCAAATCCTCTGTACTGGATAAAGAGATTAGAAAATGGATGAAAGTAAAGGCACTGTGTGGATGGAACTATACATAGTGTTAGAAACCCACTATGAAATGGCCCCATTGCTTCAATTAATGTGCATCAAACACACAGTTCAATGCTAGCAACTACACAAAATCTAAAATACAATCCTCATTTCAGTATCTATGTAAACATACAGTGTGTTAACTTCATCATCCTCGTCAAAAATATGCCTAACCCCATTAGGAAGTGTTCTTGTTATCAGTGTATTCCTCAACTTTCTTACCAACATCTCTAGTCTTTTATCCTGGAATAACTCAGCCAACACTTAAATCTCCAAAAGCTGCTTGTGTTAATTTCTTTAAATCACAAATATCATATGTATATACTGGCCATGTAATACTCTGCACTGTGGAATAATAGTTTATTTTAAAAGGAACTAGAGAAACTAGGAACTAGAGAAATCAAGAAAGGCTGTGTACTACCCCCAATTCTGAACATTCATTATACAGACATCCATTTTGAAGACAAACACATCATTCAGTTTGATGATGACTCTGTCTAACTCACTTCTTCTTCAAGATGTAGATATTAATCTTGGGCTTCTGGTGCCTTATTTGATGAATGGTGTAACAACTCCATCCTTTGTCTTAATGTGTCAAACACTAAAGATATGGTCATTGAATCTAGGACCCAAAATTTGGAAACACTCATAGAGGATCAAGACATTGAAATTGTCAACAGTTACAAATATTTTGGCAAAGATAATCTTTGAGGAAAATATGGAAGCCCAATGTAAGAAGAGCCAACAGTGATTGTTGAAAACATAGAAAACTATGCTCTTTTAATGGGTGTAGAACAATGATTATATTGTTCTTTAGATCTTTTACTGAATCTGTTTTAACTTTCACTTTTATAACCTAGTTTGATAACTACAATACAAGCAATAAGACAGACTGAGTAGTGCAGGTAGCCAGCACAGGTATCTGTGCACAATGGCTACAGACAGACATCTATACCAAACAAGTATTGCTGAAGGCCAATCTAATAATTGACTGTCCTGACTACACTGTGCACAGTAATTTTGAGCTCCTTCCATCAGGGCATTCATTTAGTCGACCACAATTTAAGTGCAATAGATCTAAATTTATTTTATTGCCATGACTATTAACCTGATTGTTAGATTTTATTTTCATCATATATCTTATGCATCTACTTCACTCACTAACTGCCTAATGTTTTTAATTCTTTCTCTCTTTCTTTCTGAATTATTTATATTTTCTTCTTAATCTTATACATGTTTGTATTACATTTTGAAATTGATTCATGTTATGTTCAATGTAATATGTATGCCTTTTTCTCTGCTTGCAAATCACATTTCCTTTCTAGGACAACAAATAGTTGTTGGCCTACAAAAGAATCCCACTTAACCTCTGCAGTAGAAGATAAAAATAAATGTTAACCATGTGAAATTCAGAACATTTATGTGTACTGTGGCTTTAACTTCCTTGGTTTGAGGGATAACCACTATGTGGGGAGTGAAATTGGATCTGTTCTCATTAAACCAATATGTTGTTACATTCAGAGTGTATCTGGGGATGGGGTTTGCATGACAAAAACTGGAAAATAATAGTCAAAAATCATAGAAAGTGCAACCTCCATTACAAACTTCAACTGATCTTTAAATATTTAAGAATAAAATAACAAATATTCAAGTATTAAGTTCCCAAATATTTTACAAAGCCCATACCCTTGAGGAGAAAGCTTATCCAACCATCCTGTTTTGACATGTTTCTTTGATATCTCATAAAAACAGGCATAAGGAGATATTTTTGTATCAATCTTAGCTGGCAAACTTTTGCGTGCCACTCCTCCAACTGCATCAGATGTCAAGGAATAAGGTGCATTGAAAGATATATTTCTTGAATGCATGAGATAAAACTCCTCATGTGGCAATATTATGGTTTTTCCCAGCTCTTCACTGTCACTTTGTTTCACAGTCTCGGGACACTCTTCCACTAGTAGACTAGTTAAATCAGAAAATTCCAATTTTAATCTCATTTTGTTTTTTTCTTGCATCACTTTTTCATCATCATCACTTAGAGATTGTGTCATCTCGTATTCATTTTTCCTGTGAAAACAAAGAATATTGTAAATATTTTTCACAAGGCAATCCACTTTCTTTTGCAACTACAGAAAAAGTAATGAGTGCTAATTCAACACCATTTGCTACACCATGAAAAGCTTATAAACTGAATACATGGACATACAGATGCAGCCAATCAAAGTGCGCGGTACAGACACGTACCGGAGGTAATTGGCTACGGCGTCACGCAGTGACGCAAGATGACGCGCGGTACGTGATTGGTTGACCGACGGGCACTCGTGGTCCGTTGGTCTGTCGTAGAAAGATTTACAGTAAAAGTCTTTGCTGTGCCTGTCGTAGTATTGAATATTCATATTGAATTTTACCACTGAAGGGAAATCTTAGTAGCTGAGCATAAAAAGAATAGGAGCATACTGTAATGCGTGTGAAGGCCATAAACGATATTAATTTTGGAACATAAACATACAGTATATGGCTGGTCTCGGTACTTTAAATAAAAAATACACACCAATATTCCATTTCTCCCTAAACATTTTAAGCATCGAAGTCTTTAACTAAAGAGATACCGGAGTCAACAAGCATACTTTTAGAATTTTATTAAAAGGGAATATAATACGGAATCGCGTATCTAAAGAAATTAATAATGATATAATTATATTCATGTACTGCAACACAAGAATAGTACATGCTGTACATTGTCTGTCGATAATGTTTCTGTAGTGCTTTTTCAGCACTCTGCATGTGACCTTGCCGGTGGCGCTGTGGGTTAGGTTCCTGACTCCCATGTCACATGGTCTGTGATTAAATCCCACTGGAAATATGACTTTTTTTTTAACAAACATTTCTTTGAAAAAATGAAACGTTTCCCTTGGTCAGAGATTAAATAAAACCTCAGTCGCACCAAACAATTTTATATTTCTAAATATCACAACATGATCGAATTTAAGTCTTTTTAATAACAATGAATAGTCAACTATGCATTACAAAATAAACATTTAAATTGATTTGAATCGCGTTTTGATTTAAATCGTAAACACGTGTTTAAATATATGTGTTTAAAGGCGATATATAAAAGCGTTGATTCTTATGGAATGTGTTCCGCCAGGGATTCCAAAAATTTATTTTTTTTAATCACGTATCTAAGGATAATGGCATTATAACTTTGTTCAAGCACAAACAGTGGCAGGTTACATTATTAATTTGGGTGTCTCCTATTGACAGAAAGCTCTAAATTGCATTTTGAGTGCGGTTTTTGACTTTTTCTAAATTGCAACCCATAAATAAAGCTGATACAGTTTAGACTTACTGTATTTTAAACTGTATTACAGCAGCACATTGGACAATGCAACGTAAATTGCAAAAATGCACTTGGAATCTGTCCAAGCCCTACTTTGTCAGGCATTTTCTTTTACTGCAACAGACATAAAAACTCTACGCTTTTAACAGAGCAGGAAGGACGTCCTGAAAGCAGGACGATTTCAGGAAGCTTTCTGGAGCAGCACTGTCAGACCTGAGCGCTGACAGTCAATCTGGACAAGACCAGAGTTATGGTTTTCCAGAAAAAAAGGCAGACCTCCAGAAAGCTTCCTGAAATAATATATATATATAATATATAGAAAGATATAATGATGTGTTCCCGCTTACACATCGCAAGACTTTAAAACCTAGAAAAACAGGTTTCGATTCACATTATCTGGTGAGCCTTGTTTTGTCAAAGGACAGCACAAAAAAAAAAAACAGACATGGACAGCATGGAGCTCAGTCAATTCAAACAAGTTCAGTTTAAAAAAAAATGCAACGGACATAAAAACTCCCTTGCTTTTAACAGAGAGTTTCATAATTGCCGACTACGAAATGTATTTAAACTGCGACACTTATCATTCAACTTTAAATAAACTTTATTTTATATAGCGTTTTAAACGAATAAGTAATTAGATTGCTAATAAACCTAATCGCTTTTTCTACATAAACACAGCATGATTGCTCTCTGAAAATGCTTTTTCTTTATATTTAGGCTGAGATTTCAACTATAGATCGTATTATTATAAACTTTCTTGGAAAAATGTATTTTATGTAAACCATGTTTGCTATTAATTCATTTAGGGCTAGCATATGTTCATTGTCTTCCAATCGAGTCGAGATGACATTAGAAGTTTGCCACGCCCGGACTGTTACACCAACGCATTAGCATGTTAAAGCGATTTCATTGAGGAGCCTAGCTTTCTTAACTAGTAAGTACTGTACTTCCTACTTTGAAAATACCTGTGAAACCGGTTTAATTCGTCACAGCCAGCACTCCCGCAGAGAGGGGGGTTGTACTCGTTAATGTCTTAGCACAAAGCAGAAACTTCTTGTATTTTCCGATGACATACAAGTGGAAAGATAACAGATTTTAATCGTCTTTTTTCTGAACCAGGGAAAATCTGATCATGTTTCTCTATAACAATAATAAAAAACTTTATTTTACATATCACCTTTAAAAGTGGCATCTCAAAGCAATACAGTAGATGTAAACCACAGATTACAAAGTAAATACCCAGACAAATGCAAACGTGTTTTTAATAAAATGCTTTCATTCATTCAGCAGAGAGAGAGTGTAAAACCTGGGTGTAACAGCTGTTCCTTTTTCTGATCACTCGCCCTCTGGATAAACGTCTCGCCTGTCCTGTTCTTTGTTTTCCTAATTTGCCGATTATGCCTGCTGCGATCCACTCCTATCTCACACCTAAAGAAGACTATTTTAAATTTCTTTGCGCGTCCTTAAGGTGATATCACATAAAGGTGATATGTAAAATAATGTTTTTTTTTATTATTGTTATAGAGAAACATGATCAGATTTTTCCCGGTTCAGAAAAAAAGATCTAAAGTATACTACTTAAGAAAAATAAATCTAAACGCGGAGAAAGTTATGCTGAAAGTTTATTAAGATACTTAGAAGAACTTTGTTCATGCACAAACAGTGGCATGTTACATTATTAATTTGGGTGTCTCCTATTGCCAGAAAGCTCTAAATTGCATTTTGAGTGCGGTTTTTGACTTTTTCAAAATCGCAACCCATAAATAAACTGCGACACTTTAAACTGCGACACTTATCATTCAAACAGAGCTCGAAATATCACAAGGACCATCAAGAGCACAGCAAAGACTGTATTAAAAGAATCGCGTATCTAAAGAAATTAATAAGATATAATTATATTGTATGTTACACCTCCACTAGTTCACTGCTTTAAATACATCGAATTAAGAAAGTTAGGTGTAGCACTTTAGATCTTTTTTTCTGAACCAGGGAAAATCTGATCATGTTTCTCTATAACAAGAATAAAAAACTTTATTTTACATATCACCTTTAAAAGTGGCATCTCAAAGCAATTCAGTAGATGGAAAAACAGTTAAAAGGGACCAAAGTAAATACCAGACAAACGCAAACACGTTTTTAATAAAATGCTTTTATTCATTCAGCAGAGAGTGAGAGGGACATCCAGCAGAGAGAGACACACACACCGATTTCCACTGACAAAAGTAATTGTTTTTTTTACATTCCTCTTGTCTAACAGGAATGTTTTGTTTGTGGACAGACTGTTAGACTAGAGGAAAAGAGCGCCTCCTTCTACGAAGCATTTCGTTGATCCGAACACGAATTTTCCAGTCGCACGAAGTAAGGGTTGAGAATCTTCGATTCACCATGCTACTAATGCTTTCCCGGAGATTGCAAGGCAAGGCACTTTTGCCTCTGGACCCATCGAAATTTACAGACGTGGTCCACCCCCAGTAAATTTCAAAAGTCACAAGATTTCGAAACATGAGGGCGGCGTAGCGGTCGGCTCTTGCTTTCCCGTCTATGCCGATGCACTGCAAGTATAACCCCCCCTCCATCTCTTGAGTCATGGGTAACAGTTGGATATCTGGGAGAATTATTCCTCCCACTGGCGTCTGTGAATTCCGCTCTGTAAACAGTGCTTCCTGGGGGGAGATAGACGGCGGGGAGAGCATCAACAAATTCCTGCGCGGTGGTGAGCGGAGAGGCCTGGATGGAGTGTCCTGAGGCGGTGTGTGCTCTGCGGGGAGCAGAGCTTCATGCCAGGCATTGCAACCTGCGCGGCGGGGAGAGGCACTTATCGGGAGACAGCTGCTCAACTGTTTGACTGCTGGAACATACTGTCTCCTTCCTCTGCATTTTCAGGAGTGTCTCTAGCCTCCCAATCCTCCCCAGTAATGCGTCGTACTGCTCCCGCTGCTGCCGAAAAGTCTCCACACAGGTGGTGCTTCTACAGGTTGGCACCCTGGCCAGTGCACGAGAGCAGAGACCCACAGCCTGTGGCAAAATAACATAATTCATGTAAGAAATAACGTCACACAGTAATATTCATCAGTCGCGGAACAGACGTCAAAATAAACTTTTCTTTTTTTCCGTCTTACCGCTTTCTTTTTTACTGTCCTGGTGGTAGATTTCGAAGATCGTTTCGCCCGTGCGGTGTTTTCTTGAAGAACAGGCTACGAAGAAATAATTATAATTGAATTTAAAATTCAAAACGACAATAATACCTTGTAATATGCGCTGTAATCGCGTATTTCAGATGAAGTCTGCTGTATTTGCTTACCCTTCGCTCTTTGGAAGCTGGGGCGGCAGAAGCACCCCGTCTCTTCCCGTAAAAGGTCTTGGTCTCCATACTGTACTGTGGTCGCTGTAGTGCAGGTTCACAGTTTTTTTTGTGATGGGAGCTCACCCAATCCCTTGGTGTATTTATGCTATATTCACATGTACGGCTAGAGTGTGTTCATTTTCTTCCAATGAATACGGGTGCCTTTTGCCGAAGTCGGGAGACATTAGAGGCTTGCCACACCCGGACTGTTAAACCAACACATTAGCACGTCAAAGCCCATTGAAGACGCAATAATTGTTTTGTCCCTTGATTTACTGATCTGCATTGATTATGGAAATCGAGTTCCTGCTCTTTGCAGACGACCTGGTCCTGCTGTCGCCCACAGAACAGAGGCTGCCCCAGAACCTGGCACTGCTGGAGCAGCACTGTCAGACCTGGGCGATGACAGTCAATCTGGACAAGACCAGAGTTATGGTTTTCCAGAAAAAAAGCCAGACCTCAGTGAAACAGGTACAAATTCACACTTAACAACACATTAACACCTAACAACGGGAGCAGGGACGAATTAGGCCAGTACCCACTATTGTTAAACATACAGAAAAGAATATTAAAGTATTGAAGTATTGGCTTTAGTATTAGCCATACAGAACATTAAAGTGCCCCTTTTCCATTCAGCGGGTGCCTGAGCCGCTGTGTCCTATCTTCTGACAGTCGCCGTTGTGAATGTCTGTAGAATGTATCTTATTTTTAGTACTATATTTTTGTATTATATTCCCTTTTCATCAAACTCTAAGAGTACAGATGCAGCCATTCAAAATGCATGGGCGATACCGCAGTATTTTCCGGTACGCTGTACGCAGTCTACCGCAAGTTACCGGTAAATACCGCGAGTTACCGGTAAATACCGCTAGTTACCGTAAATTCTCCTATAATACGACAAGCAAAATAATAGTATCCTGAATTTCTCATGTTTGAGCTGTCGCCATCAAAGTCTTTAACGAAGATATTACTAATAGTATTAATAATGAATGACCTTGGACAAGCTGTAAGTGTAAACTCAAAGTATTGCCCTGGTCAACATTCTTTTTTTCATTGACCGTCTTTGTAAAAGTAACACCACAGCATTTCACAATCACGTATTTGTTTCCAATCATGCAAAGTACAGTAATTTTTGAGAATCGATTCACCATGCCTTTCACATGCTCATAAAAGAGATTGATTTAGGAACATAAACATATTACCGTATGAAAACTGTACTGTATACAGTATGTATATGTATATTTAATGTCTTAACTGTGCCCGTTTAAGTATTGAATATTCATATGGAATTTTACCACTGAAGGGAAATCTTAGTAGCTGAGCATAAAAAGAATAGGAGCATACTGCAACGCGTGTGAAGGCCATAAACGATATTAATTTTGGAACATAAACATACAGTATATGGCTGGTCTCGGTACTTTAAAGAAAACATACACGAAACATGGTTTCATTATGACCAGAATCGGTCTTGAGATATTTTTAACTTGATTTACAGTATTTGAGAGGTATGTCTTAACACCGATACTACGTAAATACTGCTCATGTATATGTTTCTAGGTTTATATTATGCATTTCATACGGTCAAGTTACTTTGGAGCAACTAATAAGAAGCGCGAAACGGTATGCCCAGGGCGTTTTAGTTTCGTTTTGTGCTGGGAATCTGCTTTAACAATGTCGCCGTGGATTGATTAGAGATATCAAGTACATACAAGTCATTTTTTAAATGTTGTAGTTCGTCTTGTAAAAATGTTACGAGTACATCATCTATCAACAATTACACAGGTTCTGTTTCCATCTTGCGGATTTTGGTTACATAATATTATTTTCTAAATTTCACGTTGTGAATATATAATTTGGGCAAACAGAGCCGCAAAGAAGTACATTATGGGTTGTTGGTTTTTTTTTTGCAGTTTTATCTAGAACAAGCGATGCTTAAACCTTTGTCTGATTCTTGTGAAACTATCCACACGACACTTACAGTACCTAGGAGTTGACTTCAGTGATGTCACTGATGGGATGTTTCTAAAAATCCATCCTCTGTAAAACGTCTTCTCTAGTTGTCCTGTATATGTATTCGCTAATGAAGCTGTGTGTTCTGAGCCTGGATCTCTACATTTCTGTTTGAACCAGCTTAGAGGGCTAAAGACAGCTTGTGTTTAAATTGAGTGTAAGGTAATTTATGCTTCTAAAGTCATGGTCAGCATTTATTATTGTACTGTGCTGTAAACTTGTTCTGTGCCTAGTCACATTATTTTATAGCGTTTTTATAGCGTTATCAAATCTGGTGGCGCTGTGTGTTAGTTTCCTGACTCCCATGTCACATGGTCTGTGATTGAATCCCATGGAACTATGACTTTATATTTTAACAAACATTTCTTTGAAAAAATGAAACGTTTCCCTTGGCCAGAGATTAAATAAAACCTCACTCGCACCAAACAAATTTATATTTCTAAATATCACAACATGATCGAATTTAAGTCTTTTTAATAACAATGAATAGTCACCTATGCGTTACAAAATAAACATTTATATTGATTTGAATCGCGTTTTGATTTAAATCGTAAACGCGTGTTTAAATATATGTGTTTAAAGACGATATACTGTATAAAAGCGCTGATTCTTATGGAGTGTGTTCCGCCGGGGATTCAAAAAATGTATTTTTTTTAATCGCGTATCTAAGGAAAATTGCAGTACAACTTTGTTCATGCACAAACAGTGGCATGTTACATTATAATTTGGGTGTCTCCTCTTGCCAGAAAACTCTAAATTGCATTTTGAGTGCGGTTTTTGACTTTTTCTAAATTGCAACCCATAAATAAAGCTGATAAAGCTTAGACTAACTGTATTCTAAACTGTATTACAACAGCACATTGGACAATGAAACGTAAATTGCAAAAATGCACTTGGAATCTGTCCAAGCCCTCCTACGAAAATTATTTAAACTGCGACACTGATCATTCATCTCTAAATAAACTTTATTTTATATAGCGTTTTAAGCGAATTGGTAATTAGATTGCTCATAAACCTAATCGCTTTTTCTACATAAACACAGCGTGATTGCTCTCTGAAAATGCTTTTCCTTTATATTTAGGCTCAGATTTCAACTATAGATCGTATTATTATAAACTTTCTTGGAAAAATGTATTTTATGTAAACCATGTTTGCTATTAATTCATTTAGGCTAAAATACGTTCATTTTAAATACGTTCGTCTTCCAATCGAGTCGAGTTGACATTGGAAGCTTGCCACCTCCGGACTGTTACACCAATGCATTAGCATGTTAAAGCGATTTCATTGAGGAGCCCAGCTACCAGTTAACACTGTACTTCCTACTTTGAAAATACCTGTGAAACCGGTTTAATTCGTCACAGCCAGCACTCCGGCAGAGAGGGGGTTGTACTCGTAAAGTAGAAGCAGGCGAGATTTCCAGCGAAAGACACCTCCCCCCCCCCTCAAAATCCCAGTAAGTACAGTACTAGTTAAGAAAGGCGAGGCTCCTCAATGAAATCGCTTTAACATGCTAATACGTTGGTGTAACAGTCCGGGCGTGGCAAGCTTCTAATTTCAACCCGACCACGGTGAAAGGAACCCTTCTTTCATTTGAAGACAATGAACATACTTTAGCCCTGAATGAATTAACAGCAAACATGGTTTACATAAAAGCCCTTTTAGCCTTTGTCACTAATGAAACAAAGGTCACTAGCCTTTGTCACTAATGAAACCACTAAATAAAGACATAAATATAAAAATCTGAAGATTTTTAAAATACATGACTTTGCTAAAATTTATTTGAAAACAAAAACGATTACAAACGCCAGGGGAGAGAGAGAACAGGGGAGGGATGTTGGTTTTGCATAAGGGGCGGGGCTATGGAAATGAGGTCTGTTTGGGAATGTGGAGTTACATGTTCTGGCTGTTTGTGAATAATCGTTGTTGAGTATGGAGTGTTGAGGTATTGATTTTGTGTAATGCTTTATGTTGAAACTTGAGGTGGATTTTGTTTATGATAAAGAGGATAAACTGGGATGGGAGGAGGGTTTGGTTTTGCATAAGGGGCGGGATTATGATAATTGGAGGAATTTGCGAGAGTATAATGGTTTGATATATTTGATTTTGTATTGTGGTCATTATCTATGATTTTGGTTGGTATTATGTTTATATGGTTGTTTTTGTTGGTTGGTTGTTATTATGGTTATTAATAATACGATCTATAGTTGAAATCTGAGCCTAAATAAAAGAAAAAGCAAGTGATTAGGTTTATGAGCAATCTAATTACTTATTCGTTTAAAACGCTATATAAAATAAAGTTTATTATTAATTTGCTGGACAGAGCGGTGAACATTATTATGCATAAGACAAAGATAACGATCCTGATCAGTTTAGAAATCTGTGTACGCTGTAAGGTTTTTACTTCTTAAACTTTTGAAATACACGTTTAGAATAGAAAGAAATCCTCTTCCTGGTACAGTCGCATGAAGAGAGAGGCGAAACAGCCCTACACAGCCCTGTCGCAGTACACAAATATAATCATATCGTTATTAAATTCTTTAGATACGCGATTCCATATTATATTAGCAGAAAAGCTTAAAACTACCACTTTTTCACACGCTATTTCACATGCTAGTTAAATTTAATTTATTTATATATTATATATTTATATTTCTGACCAAGGGAAACGTCTCATTTTTTCAAAGAAATGTTTGTTTGTTGATTGTTATCAAAAATGACTTAGAATCGATCATGTTGTGATATTTTGAAATATAAAAGTCAATTGATTGTCCATAATATTGCTATTCTATTTTAATATTTTAAATTTGCTAATATTTTTTCAAAGAAATGTTTGTTAAAAGAAAAGTCCAACACCAGCTGGATTTGAACACACAACCCGTGAGTTGGTAATCGGGCACTTAGACCAGTGGGCTACAAGGGAAGTCGCATGATAAGAGAGGTGAAACAGCCCTGTCGCAGTACACGAATATAATCATATCGTTATTAATTTCTTTAGATACACGATTCCATATTATATTAGCAGAAAAGCTTAAAACTACCACTTTTTCACACGCTATTTCACGTTAGTTAAATACTTCGATGCTTAAAATGTTTAGGGAGAAATGGAATACTGGTGTGTATTTTTCCTTTAAAGTACCGATTCCTGGAATCTGACTGGCTGACACCCTTCTGAAGTGGTTCCATAATATCTGGTATATGGAAAACAAAGCGTTGATAAAAAAGCCTGGATTCTCATGTATCTCATACAAGTATCTTTTAATACAGTCTTTGCTGTGCTCTTGAGGATCCTTGTGATATTTTGAGCTCTGGTTGAATGATGTGTCGCATTTTAAATCATTTTCGTAGTTAGAAATTATGAAACGCCCTGTTAAAAGCAAGGTAGTTTTTATGCCCGTTGACGTAAAAGAAAATGCCTGACAAAGTAGGGCTTGGACAGATTCCAAGTGCTTGTACAGATGTGCTAAAGAAATTATACTTTGAGTATACAGCTTGTCCAAAGTCATTCATTATTAATACTATTAGTAATATCTTCGGTAAAGGCTTTGATGCATAAATATTTCTGATAAAGGTAGGTTGTGTACTTTTGTCCAACTGAGCAATCTTGCTTTCATAAAATATACCAACATTTAATGACTGATGATTAACATGCTGTAATACACAGTTCAAATTTAAAAGCTCAAATGCTGTACATGAGAGGTTAAGCTCCCCCTGGTGGTTTTACAAGGTGACGCCGGATACTTTCCGGCATGACATCAAATGACGCGATTAACCGCGTGATACTGTGTGATACCGCGACACGCCCACCGTTTTTAAAATTAATCAAGCAATATGAAGCATCTTTTTACTTATAAGTCCTTTACTTATCATTAAACAGCTTTTTCAACAAATTAGATGTATCATTGTATAACATCGTTAAAACAACTTCTTATTGTACTTCCTAATTATATTACACATGGAAATAATACGTTTTTAATAATCTTTAATGATTTATACATTTTGAAAAAGTGTTAGTATAAATTATAAATATAATAATTGTCATACATAATATAAGGTATGAATGACAAATATAGTAATTCATATTACAATTCCATTGGAATAAATTGTTGCACTTTTTTCCATGTTTTGTAAAATGTAAAAATATCACAAAATGAAAGTAAAAAAAAAGTAAATCATGAAATAAAATGTGGCACAAGTAAAATAAATCAAACTAAAGTTCTTAAATAATGGGAAATAAAATTTAAAATGTACTGAAAAATGCTCATTTTCCCATCAGCGCTGAGATGAAGCCCATCAGCAGCAAAGGACTGAGCAATGGGATGCTTATTCTTCAGAAGCACTCTGTTGCTCCTGAGGAACTGCACAAGGTCCATCTGAGAAGAGCCCGGTTAGCTTCTTTCACATCTTCAGCCGTAAATGAGTCATCACAGTGCCATGGCAAAATTGAGCAAATTGCAAAATGAAACTTACAAGGAGATGCTCTCCTTACTGCCACAATCAGGTCTTTCATAGCTATAAGGATGTCATAGGGGGAGTCACCCTGAGCTATAGTATGTTATTTGTCCCTATGTTAATGATTAGTAATATATCCTGTTTCAGGGCCTGGAGGTGGTACAGGTGCTGGTGGGCACTGCACTGCAGTGTTGTGCCAGGATGCAGCCACACTTGCTCTGATGGCATCAGTTTTTCCAGGCCCTGCAACATAGAGTCGCTGAGGACATACACTTTCTTTGGACCTGATGTGAAAAGAGGCATTATTACAGCTAAATCATAACATAAATCTTAAAGTATATAAACTGTAACTGAACAGCAAACATAAACAATGAATAATAATGAACAATGAATATCAATGTAAATGTTAAAAATTATAACTAACGAGTAACTATATAAAGTGCTGGAAACCAGCCATCAGAAGGCACGGGGAAGTTACATCAGCAGTTATGTATAGAGGATTAATTTCATATTGCTGGCTCCAGGGATCAACCTTTTGACCTCCCTGGCGCATCAGTGTCCATAATCAGCATGTTTTCAAATTAATTTACTCCCTAGGTATCTACAAATACAGATATCTTAAGATGCTGGCTCCAGGGATCAGCTTTTCACCAGTCTCCCTGGTGCATCAGCATCGGCTACAAGATGTTTTCCTATTCGCATTCCTCAAAATTATCTGCATTGCACACAGTGTAACATTATCAACAGCCTGGAACTTAAGAAACTTAAGCAACAATCCTTACGTCATTATTCATGTAATCATCTAACAATGGATACTCAATTATGCCACTAACTTCATCATCACCCTGCTCTACATAATCCGCAACAAACAAGTCTCCTGTTCTCACAAACATGTGCTCTACTTTCTTGCCTACAAAGTCCTCTGCACTAACAGAAAGCTATTCTAAATAACTATCCATATGATCTTTCCACAAAGCAAACCACCACATTTTTCTAAATCCAACATATTTTATTTTAAAAATATACTCCTGGCCATCTAGTCTCATTTCAGCGACTGTGCCCTTGTAATACACCTTCCTACCTTTCTCATCAAAAGCATGTCTAACTCTCTTTCCAAACAAGTGTTCTGGTTTAATTAACATAGGAATTCTTAATCTTTCCACACCAACCTTTTTTCTACCTACACCTCTAGCCTTAAAATGCTGCTTAACGGTCTCCTTTAAAAACTCTGCCTTTTCTTCAACAATACGTTCTGACGTTGCCAAACAATAATCTTTGTCTTCTCTAGATGTACCTGGGATTCCCTCTGGCCTGCAGACATTTTTTAAGTTAGCATTCAGCTGTTCTGGACTAAGCCTTTTCCCGTCTTTTGAAAAATTGAAAACTCCATTTTCATTTTTCATTCCTATCACAAATCTCCTAAACTTCAACTGTGCTGTAACTGCAGGGAGCTTCTTGTCCTCATCTAAATTCCTCAGTTGCTCATCTATTTCTTCCTCGCTGTCCCAAAGTCCCCCATACTTTCCTATCTCTACCGCTAGTACTTCCTTTGTGCTTATATCTCTTGTTTCCTTTTCTATCTTTTTTCCTTTCTCTCTCTAAGTGTCTGAAACCTGGCATCTCTTATCCTAGCCATCCTCTCACAAAACACAGCCCTCTGCTCTTTAACTGATACTCTAGCTTGAGATAAAACTTCTTTTCAGAATCTAGTTTTTCAAGCCACTGCCAAGACCTGTTCTCCTTGAACATAATCATACCTTCGACAGCTAATGCTGTTGCTCTGGCCTTAACTTTAAGTAAATTGTCAAAGATTCCAAAATCCCTCTCACAGCTTATATTCATCTTCAAGCTTTTCAAACATCTCCTCTGTAACCTCATCATACCTGCCATATTCTAAATGATCTGCTACCATCCTACAATACACCTTTACAAAACTAGCAAGGATCAGTTCCACAGCCTGTCTAGTCATGTCCTCAAATCCAGGGCTCCTCTGTTCTGTTAGCTTCTGCAGAACAGGTCCAAACTCTACCTCTATGTCGGTAACCTCACCTCTGACTAACTTACTGCTATCAGCCTGTCATTCTTTCAGTTTGCACACTAGATCCCTGTATCTTGCATTTGTTTCTAAAACATGCTCTTTTTTCCCAGAGCTTTCCAAAAAGGCTCTGTCACTAATTTACAAATAATTCCCAGTGCTCTGAATCCTGCAATAAACTGACCTACCCTCAAATCCTCAAACACTGCTTCTATTAAATTTGTTTTCATTACGTTTATCATGCATGAATTTCAGCAATTCAGCATGCAAAAAATAAACTCCAGCTGCATTGTGGAACATTGCATTTGTAGCGGCGAGGCTTATTAAAAAGCCACAGAGAAACTATTCATGCAGGCTGATTTAAAGTTTCCTTTGATAAGGTTTCCTAGGACAGCTCCCAAAGGGGGATGCACTTAGCTAAGCCTGGCTATCATGATCAATGGTCATCCATTGGCGCCTATCTGTCTAGGGAGTGCCAGATGGACATCTGGACTGCATTCCTAAGTGTCAGGAGTAAGTGACTCATATCTCACCTTGATCAACCAATCAGGGACTGGTAGGGCCGAGTAACCCACGTGGGACTCTGATGCCCATGGAACTTTCAGCCAATCAACGAGCTGAAGTTCCTCCAGGTAAAAACAGGCAACACAGAGAGCCTGAGAGATTCAGAGATTCAGTGGACAATTCTGTGGACTATTCTAAAGGGAATTCAAAGGAGAATTCCAGGGCAGGACGGCCCAGGAGCAGAAGGCTCCCAAGGACAGGACATTCTCGCAGCGCACCTCCTGACCATCCTGAGACTCAGCCCGGACAACCACGGAACGGCCAGTGTGTCCGAGTGCCAGAACTTTCCTTTGTTCTAAGAGTCTAGAGCGGAGGTTGCCAGAGAGTAACCAGAGGATCCACCCGAGGTTAGCACCAGCAGCAGGCCTCATGGAGAGGTCAGAACTGTGGACAGCTGAATCACTATTCAGAACTAGCTCTTCATCAGGAACGAACCGGTCCTCTTCCTGACTTGCTGGGACCCACAGTCATCTTTTCTCCTGTGCGCAAACTTTGCTAGTTAAAGCCAACACTAACTAGCTGGTCAGTGAGCATCTGCAGCGCACCGTCGCAAACCGCACAGCACAGCACAGCCTGGCACCTAGCCAGAGAGCGCAGATTGGACAGCAACAAGCCTGCAACTGTTTCTTTGTGCCTGCAGGAGATCTGAATCCCCAGAGATTGGATGAGTATTCAACTTCACTGCATTACTGCTCGAGAATTCAATTGTTATCCCAACCAGTTGATATCAATTTAATTCCTAAGAGTTATGTACTTGTTTTGAGTATCTAATGTAGAAGTTATAACCAAGTTCATTTACGAAACGGTCTAAATGAATGATATACTGAACATATGTCCTCTAGGTAACTCTTTGTAACTGACTGAATATATACCTTTTGTATTCTGATAACCCTCTCGATAAGATCTGTTAGGTTTATATGCATATTCTATGTATTAATAAATGTATCCTCGTGTATTAGTACCTGTGTGTGCGTTGTTTGAGCTATATCACATGGTTGGATTCTAAAGCCATCAAAAGAATCATTTTGTGATTTACTGCTACAATTAATAATTGTCCCAGTAAATGCCCAAACCCTACAGAACTGGTGCCTTCAGAGAGCACACTACACATTAATTCAGTTTCCTTTAAAGGGAACCAGAGGGACATGATCAGATTGCCCCTGACTCAACAAAAATGATCTAAACTGTACAGATTTGCCATTTTTCTCACACCCTCTTTCATGGACGGCTTTGTACACTGATCTAATCAATCTAACTGTACCACTCTCTACTACTGTTCTATGCATCCAATCTAAACTAACACTGCCCACCTTTTCACCACCAAAAATCATTCTTTTCCAGACAGAAAGTGTAGCATTTGCCTGATGTGCCAAGCCATCAATTAACCATAATCCACAGAACAACCAATTGATAACTTCGGTCCTAGCCTTGTCTGTTTAACTGAGGTCATCAAATCCATCTACAATTTCAGGCAAGATATCAGTTCTGTACTGTGCCAGGATTTCATTAATTTTTTTTTCTGTACTTGCCCTGTCACCTAATAGATTTGTAATTTTGCAGAAAATTTCCTTCTCAGAACGTGTTGCATCCGAATCACTGCTTCCACTGTTAATAATAATAATAATAATAATAATAATAATTGCTTACACTTATATAGCGCTTTTCTGGACACTCAACTCAAAGCGCTTTACAGGTAATGGGGACTCCCCTCCACCACCACCACCAATGTACAGCATCCAACTGGATGATGCGACGGCAGCCATAGTCCGCCAGAACGCTCACCACACATCAGCTATCAGTGGGGAGGAGAGCAGAGTAATGTAGCCAATTCATAGAGGGGGATTATTAGGAGGCATGGGAAATTTGGCAGTAGGGGGTTACACCCCTACTCTTTTCAAGAAACACCCTGGGATTTTTAATGACCACAGAGAGTCAGGACCTCGGTTTTACGTCTCATCCAAAGGACGACGCCATCAAAGTGTCCCCATCACTATACTGGGGCATTAGGACCCACATGGGCCGCAGGGTGAGCGCCCCCTGCTGGCCCCACTAACACCTCTTCCAGCAGCAACCCTAGTTTTTCCCAGGAGGTCTCCCATCCTGGTACTGACCAGGCTCACACCTGCTTAGCTTCAGTGGGTTACCAGTTGTGAGTTGCAGGGTGATATGGCTGCTGACAACATCTTGCACCATCAACACCAACAACATCTTGCACCACCTCTCTAACTGTGTCAAATATGTACTGAGCTGAACCTGATGCCTGCTTTCTGAGTCCTAAATGCATTCTGCTACCATCCTTGAAATAAATCCCTGCAGTTCCATATTTATGACCATATTTAGTGGTCCCATCTGTGGCAAGGGTTAAATTACTTTCTTGCAACAGTTTTTCTTTCAAATGTTGCAAAGAAACTTGCCTAGTTTCTAACACAATATATTTACAAAAAACGTTCCCCTGGTAATCTATCCACCTGAATACCTACTAATTTATCCAAAACTTGTCTGACTATCCGAGAAGCCTTTCATGCACTAACGCCCATGTTTGCAACTACAGTAAATCCATATAAGCCTCTCTTACAGCATCACTATACTTTCCTTTTTCATATGTGCTAATATTGTGATTCACTGTTTTACTATGCCTGCGTCTAAGCCTTTTATTCACATTCCTAACACTTCCATGTCCTAACTTTTCATTTGCCTTGCTTAATTTATTTGAGAGAGCTTGGATTTCAGTTTCAGCCTTTCAGTTAAAGTCCTCTCTCTTTTTTTGTGTAACCTAGCTCTTTCATCATCTAGTTTCCTGCATTCTTCTATTAATCTATGGACATTTTTAAACTGTGCTCCTAATTCACTAACTACTTCATTAGTGCACTTTACATCACTTCATTCACTCATTCCTGATCTTACATCACAAGCAGAGCTAGTGCTAGCTGTTTGCTGTGCATCTTCTGCAGCTGAAATTTCACTGCTCTCCTTTCTTACTAGGGGCAGAGCAAAGATCTGGCGGTCAAAATTTTCCCCTTCATTTTTTTTAAGCGGGATTTCTTATTAATGATCCTCTGTACATACAAATGAATCGCTCGCTGAAATTTTCTTTTTCATGTCCATTTCTAAGACCTAGGTCGAAATTGTGATTTAAGATATCTAAAAGCATTTGTTTCCTATTTGATTTTTTGGCTCTGGAAAATTTGTAGATCTCCATCATTGCTCTGTTCGTCAAGATTTTAACATCTAGTTTTTGGATTCGTTCAGATTTTAACTCTACATCTATCCCCAATTCCTCGCAATAGCTGCTGATGTTTTGCTTCCCCTTACCACCAGAGTACACAAGCGTTTTCTCTGGATTAATTTTTTTTCTTTCTCAGGGTCTCTCTCATTTGCTGCAGCTCGGCACCAGAGTGGTTAAAGATGGCGACAAGGATTGCATTGGTTAAATGCAAGGATCACAAGCACCAACCACCATGTTAACTGGGATGTGTAATTTTTAAATCAGTTTGAATTATAACTGTACGTACTGTCTTCATATTTGGCCAGGGCCATAATGCCCCAGTATAGTGATGGGGACGCTATACTGTAAACAAGCGCCATCTTTCGGTTGAGACGTAAAACTGAGGTCTTGAATCTCTGTGGTCATTAAAAATCCCAGGGCGTTTCTCGAAAAGAGTAGGGGTGTAACCCCGGCGTCCTGGCCAAATTTCCTATGCCTCCTAATAATCCCCCTCTATGAATTGGCTACATTACTTTGTTCTCCTCCCTCCCCCCTCCAACTCTGACAGCAGGCGGAGCGACGGTCGTATTTAATGGCAACGTCAGCTCAAAGATTTGGTTCAAACCACCAAATGGAGACGGGCGTGCCAACAAGCGGACCCTGCTAATGCGGGATTAACTCTAGGATGAGAGAGAGAGTTGAAGCCTTCTGACTATCAAAAAACTAGGGTTCACTTTTTTCTGTCTCTCCCTACTCTCTCTCACCCGCTGCAATTCGGACACAGAATGGTTAAAAATGGGAACAAGTCAGGCAGGTAGAGGGAATGGGGGGGCAAGGTGATTTTCTGCTATCTAAACCATTTTTTACAGTTTTTAAAGTCACGCAATGTTTGAGTTAGGCAGGGACATGTGATTGTATCTTGTTTTAGATTTCATTTTTAAAAAGGAATATAAGGCAACCAGCAATCAAATGTCCTGTTTTTTTCTTAAAACTTTTTTTTCCATACTGTAGTTTTAAAACTCGAACAAAGATGCATGCAAACAATGCAATCTTGTATAGTTTTAAAGCCACTACAGAATAGCTTGTGGGAAATATATTTATTTGTACTGCATCAAAGCTTAACTCGTTCACAGTGCCAAACATTACAAACTCTGAGTTAAAAGAAACATGTGAAAATATTTCCAAAATAATCACAAGTGGACGAGTTGATGGATTCGATAATAATAGGAAATCATAACAATAACCATGCAATCCAACTGAAAGAAGGACACTTAAATTGACATGAAAAGACTGTATATAAATAAGTTAAAAACACTTTTAATGCACGTAGGGTCTTTGAGTCTTTGTGTAAGCTGTAAGTTATTTTTTCTTGTAAATTAAACATTTGAAAAGCTTTAATTTTGTAAATGCAACATGCATTCCATACAGAAATAAAATCATGTTTTCTACAGGTATTAAGCAGTTTAGCAGGTTGCTGACAAAATAGCACACCGTCCACAAACCATCCACCACTGCCTTGTAATATAACTCTAATATAAACAAGATCTAGTACCTGGTGCAGTTTTTTTTAAATACTTATTTTAAATTAATTGGATCTGAGGTGTGAGTTCATATAGCCAGAATTACGTACGATCCCTACATCTGCGAAACACCTGATCATCTACTGTGAAGCTTTCAGTGCTCTGTTTGTTTATATTCCAATCGCAGCAGGGGAAGAATGTGTGGGGAAAGGTTTGGGCTGCAATTGTATTCGGGATCTGTATTATTCACACCTAAAATATTGTTTTCTCTAAAAGCATTTTCTTCCCTCTTTAGCTGATCTTTTTCTGCCTACGCGTGCTTACACAGCTCCCTACATTAATTATCTTTCTTGAATGAGAAAGCTTCAAAGAACTTTACATTTTGACTTTCAGGAAAATTGTAAATATGACGTTTACATATGCGATTTTATTAATTTTTCATTTAAGCATATGGAGGAGTGTCAGCTGTCAAGGAGAGCTATCCCCCTTTGCCCCACGGACAGACTGATAAAGCAATTGGAAAGTGTTATCTATCCAGCCATTGTAAGCCACTGTAGTAGCCACAAATAAATAAAAAATAAACTTTTTTTTTCTCCTGATGGTAACTGTAATAAATTGTCATATTTCAGATCCTTGCAAAACAATCATGATGTTCTCAACCACTGTTTGATATTTTTTTTTTATTTTGAAACCAAGATCTTGACATGCAGGAGTGAAGCAGAGTTAACAGCTTCAGATTTTAAAGGTTATTAATAATATCTCCCGTGTCGCATTAACATTGGAAGTGTTGTTAAGAGGTGATACACAACGTGTCTCCTCTTTAACTCTTCAGTTTACAGAGATATTCTGCCAGTACACAACATTATCCATGATACTCTTCTTGTGTCTAATTTCTAGTTTAGTAGGATTTGCGCAATAAGCACATTGTTTATCGGGGATGACATTACCCACGTCTACATCACTGTACAACAGAGGTTTGAATCGGAGTGTCTGTTAATAAAACAGAGCGCCTTCAAATACACGTAACTACTGCATGATTTCTTTATCCGTTTTAGTTAAATGAGGGAAATTAAATCAGTCAGCATCTCGCAGTTCCAATTGTAAAAATAACCTTTCTTCCCTCCTTTAACTTAAAGAATTTCATGAATAAATCCTTAATCACAATACCATCACTTAATTTATCCAGATACACAAATTCACGCCAGAGCCAACAACGAGCTATTAAAGTGGACTTCATATATAAGAAACAAACCAAAATCGTGCTTTGAACCATTGGGTGTAGTGTTCTGTCCATTACCACTACAAGGACAATAAAACAGATGTCAAAATGTTTCTGAAATGTCCACCTGTGATATTTTAGCTGCTTAGTTACATCGCGCTTTGAACCACTGGGTGTAGTGTTTTGTCCATTACCACTACAAGGACAATAAAACAGATGTCAAAATGTTTCCGAAATGTCCACCTGTGATATTTTAGCTGCTTAGTTACATGATATGAATATTCATATTCATATCACTATCAAGTGATGTTAAATCATTACAACATTGTTGTTTTTACAATAAAAGCAAGTGGTGTTCTTACTACTGTATGTATTCTTAGAAAAGGATAAAATGTTATAACTTTTTATGAAGACCAGAATAGAAGCCTAATAATGTTAGAACAAACACATTAAAACTATGTAGCGGCAATGCTTGTTAATAAGACAGAATTAAGCGTTGGTATGCTGTCCTAAATGAGGCCCCATCTCACCCTCAATCTCTGTGGTGCAGCCACAGAGAAAGTATTCATGCAGGCTGATTTAAGATGTTTTCTTTTGATAAGGAACAGCTCCCAGACGGGGATGCACTTAGCTAAGCCTGGCTATCATGATCAATGGTCATCCATTGGCGCCTATCTGTCTAGGGAGTGCCGAATGGACATCTGGACTGCATTCTTAAGTGTCAAGAGTAAGTGACTTATATCTCACCTTGACCAACCAATCAGGGACTGGCAGGGCGTGGTAATACCACGTGGGTCTCCAATGCCCGCTAAACTCTCAACCAATCAGCACACATCTGTGTCTTGGTCAAAAAGGGAGCGCAAGCTCAGATCGGGACTCTCCTTGGCCATTTTCGCGCATCCTCAGAGACAATCACGTGACAACTGCTGTTGTCTGCAAAGGGACTTGGACTTTGTTCTAAGCGCGAGGCCGAGGATCCCGTACGTACTCAGAATTCTACCAACGTGAATGCTCCGCTTGATCAACGGCAGCCTACAGTTGGACCCTCGTTGACAACCTGAGTAGCTTATTCAGAAGCAGCGCTGGACCGGGAACGAACCAGTTTCTTCCCAGGCAAAAGAGTGACTTGTGAGGACTCGCGGTCACACTCTGTGCATAGAGACTTTCTACTAGCCAGCTGGACTGCTGGTAGATCCCCTCGGAGCAATGACTGCCCTGCGCGCCGCAGTTAGATTCCTCCGCCCGTCCTACTCCGAGCTGCACCTCGACTGGTTGGCTGGTAGCCAGAGGACGCCGGGACAACGCCCATTGGACAACCGCTGGAACGGAGGCTGCAACAGAGCTTGTCAGCTGGTTTGGTGTTCGTGCCGGGAAATTCCAAATCCATACACAGTGGATAAGTAAACCCCATGTTCTACATTGCGTCTCGAGAATTCAATTGTACCTCAACATAAGTTGTTATCAATTTAATTCATGAGTAATGTATTTACTTACGAGTTTAGAGTAACAGTGGGTAATAACACTGATTAGCGATTTGGTAACCGAACAATATATATTGACATATATTCTCTGTTGTGTATCTCTTTGTGTTTGCATCTCTTCGAGATTATATACCATGTATATTGATAACCCTCACAGTAAGGTCTGCCGCTCGTATCCAGGCAGACTAGTATATGTTTGGTGCACAATTTATATTAATAAATGTATCTCGTGTATTGAACCCGTGTGTGTGCGTTGTTAGTTGTTCTGACGATTGATTTTCTAAAAGCCCCAACGAACAACCTCGTGATTACTGCTACAATTAATAATTGTCTCAGTAAACCCATCAAACCACTACAACTAGAACCCACTAAGTTACCAAGTTAAAGACTTTGATGTGTAAAATATTAATGAATTATTAAGTTATTTATGATGAAGGTGGAAGGTTGTATACTTTTGTCCAACTGAGCAATCTTGCTTTTATAAAATATACTGACTTTTTAATGTTTGATGATAAACATGCGGTAATAAACAGTTTAAAGTGATCAAAAGTTTAAAAGTACACAACTTAAATTCTTAATTATAAAAAGATTGTCCCTCAGTAGTGACCGGGATATGAAACCGGGCGTTTTCTGCCAACAGCTCAAATGCTGTACATGAGATGTTAAGCTTTATTAGCTCCACCTGGCGGTTTCACAAGGTGCTCGCGGATACTTTTATCATATTTTAATTTGCATGTGGTGTGATGCACCATGCCCACCACATTTTAACGCAGCATACTCCGCGTATTTTGAATGACTGGATCTGTATGTCACTGGCCAAAGAAAATCAATAGGTGGCACTTGTGGTTAGTGTTAGTGAAACCACTGCTTCATGTTTCTCTACTCTGCGTGTTTAAATCCACTTAATATAGAATATTAACATGGAATTTTACCACGAAAGAGAAATCTGGGTAGCTGAATATAAAAATAACAGAAGCATAATGTATCTGACATTATAAATTATATTAATTTAGGAATATAAATATATTATACATACTAAATAATAAAGGTGTTAAAAATTAATTCGAAGGGGTGCAGTGTCGCAGAGTTCAGCGCATTTGTAAATTAATGAGATCTACAAACCATAGCAGCACCTCTGTCAATTTTAATGGTTTTATAATCAAATTCCAAAAAGTCTAACTACAGAACATCTTCTTTTTCTGTTTCAGCTAAATACAACAGATAGAAAATCAGTTAAGATCTCTGAGTTTAACAAGGGTCAAAAACATTTTGCATAATAAAACCATGAAAGGAGGATATCACAGTAGGTGTCGAACCTGCTCAATGAAATAAGCTGCATTACAATCAGTAAGACGGATTTTAAATTCTTTAAGCAAAATTAGCTGTTTAAGTTTGTCAAAATCAGCTACTTTGCAAACAGTACACAACTTCTCAAAAGATACCCCAGTCTCCCAAAATCAACAAAAGTTTGAATTTTTTACAGAATTTTGAAACCTTTGCCTCAAGGACTACTTCATTGTATAATCAAATCTAAACACTTGTTGGGCACACTGTGATCTTGACAGGTGTAAAGGAGGGTGCAAGTGTGAACTATTGTAGGATAAATACATTCTGTTTTAAAAGGTTTCAGATCTGGGTTAAGATTTGTATCTGTTGTACAGATGCAGCCATTCAAAATGCATGGTACAAACCCATATCGCACGCAACTACCCACAAGCCACCGCAGGGCACCGCGGTAAGTGATTGGCTGGCCAAAATGACCGACAGGGGCACTCGTGGTACATTGGTCGGTAGAGAAAAGATTTAATCATTTAATCTCTTTACCGTACACATTTTAATCTGCTTAGTATTGAATATTTATATGAACTTTTACCACTAAAGGGAAATTTTAGTAGCTGAGCATAAAAAGAAGAGGAACATAATGCATCTGAAGGTCATAAACAATCTTAATTTAGGAACATAAACATTACTGTATGTAAACTGTACTGTGTATGGCTGGTCTTGGTAGTTTAAAGAAAAAATACACACCACTCTTCCATTTCTCCCTAAACATTTTAAGCATGAAAGTTTTATGAAACGGTACCCAAATCTGCGATTGCTGTATAGAATGAATTTTAATTAAAAAAATTATTTAACATGAAAATTAAGCTGTTTACATCTTCTGCCTGAGAACATAGTCATCCGTTGCTACCCAATGCAGAAACACAGCCAATAACTAGCAAAGAAAGGACATTAGCTAGCCAATAAGATAAAGAAATAAATGATTATTTTGATAATTTCTTTTGCACATTTATTTGAACATTTCCATCGATTGTACAAGCACTTGGAAACTGTCCAATCCCTAGTTCATCAGGCATTTTCTTTTACGCTGCGGGCATTCTCCTGGTCTGGCGTCTGTGTCTTCTAGAATATAATTCCAGCGATTTTTTGTTAAATTTGGGTTTCCAATAACGCCGTAGCAAACTCTTGTTTTTATGTCCACTATAACAGACAATCTCCTTTGCTGTTTGCTGTTTGCTAAGTGTTTAATAATTTCCTAAAATGAAAATGATTTACTTTATTTCCCTCACAGGATCAATACAAGTATCTATCATCTATCTATCTAAACTATGGGACAGAATTCTGGGGTCTCCCTATACCAGAGATTACGGTAGGGCTTCAGAATGGTGATTGGCTGACACCATCTGACACCCCTCTGATTGGGGAAAAAAGACGTGCTGATCTGCTCTACATACCAGGAAGAGGATTTCTTTCTATTCGAAATGTGTATTTTAAAAGTTTAATTAAGAAGTAAAAACCTTACAGCGTACACAGATTTCTAAACTGATCAGGAGGAAGAAAAATCACCCGTGTGTTGTGCATAAAAAGTGGTTATTAACTATCAAAACCTGTTTTATTTATTTTATTTTTATTTAGATTAAGAGTTTTCGTCACCCCCATTCCCATTTAAATCACAAACCCGTGTTTAATTAAATGTATTTTAACGTAAATCGTTATCTTTGTCTTCTGCAGAATAATGTTCACCACTCTGTCCAGCAATTTAATAATAAACTTTATTTTATATAGCGTTTTTAAACAAATAAGTAATTAGATTGCTCATAAACCTAATCACTTATTCTACATAAACACAGCGTAATTGCTCTCTGAAAATGCCTTTTCTTTTTATTTAGGCTCAGATTTCAACTATAGATCGTACACTAATTACTAGCAGTAAATACTGATGTTTTGCTCCCTCTTACCACAAAAAAAATTAAAAATAATGTATTGTAGCTGGGATGAACTTTTTTTCGAACGTGTCTCTACCTGCTGTGACTCGGACACGGATTGGTTAAAGATGGCGACAACTCAGGCACCCAGAGATGGGGGGGGGCGTCTTTCTGCCTCCATAACTAAAATGCCAAATAGGAGTAGTTTTTAATTCAGTTTGAATTATAACTATATGTACTGTCTTCGTATTTGGCCAGGGCTTTAAAGAGAGGGCGTGCCAAAATTGTTCGGTGCCGTCTTCTGCACTTTAGAGGTACCCCTGTCATGGAAGAATTTGACCTCGGAAAGTTCACCCAGCGTAATTATTGTATTTCATTGCACTTTGACAGATTGTCTTTAAATCAGCTGTTGTCAAAATATCCCCACCTCCAAGAACAAAATTGCAAAGATTTTATTAACTGGCTGTTTCAGTAACCTAAAGTATATATTTAAAGTAATAATTTAACAATATATGTAAATGTTTTAAGATATGTTTATGTTGTGAATGTCTGTAGATTTTATATTATTTTTAGTTCTTGTTTTGTTTCACGTTAATTTTATAAGGGAATCTTGATTAAAATACTTTTATTTTGTCACAATCTGGTAATGCCAGACAGAATTCACATTCGGTGCAGCCAAATGGCCTTGCAGATCAAATATCAAGGAACAAAACAATTATCGCGCCCGGCTCCTCAATGGAATCCCTTTAACATGCTAATGCGTTGGTGTAACACCCTGTGTCTACAGTACATTGTGAAAAAAAACAGTTTCACAGGTATTTTCAACCCCCAACCACGGTTGTTTCATCAGTTGTTATTCTGTAAAGCGCTTGAGGAGCCACCTTTAAAGGCGCTATATAAAATAAAGTTTATTATTATTATTATTAATATTGATCATATTTTTCCTCCCATAACTTGTAAATTGTTGTTGTTGTTATCCTGTAAAGCGCTTTGAGAAGCAGAGCTTTGGGCTTATTAGTGCTCCACTTACAGCAACCCAATGTAAATACATTTTGTATCCAAATACACCACCACTTATATGAATCATAGCCCTGCCAAATGATGCAAATTCCGCTGCAATGGTTGTGTGCAGGAATTATTCAGTATGGCACCTCCATACCATACTCCAGTATGTTCAAGTAAACACTGCTCTGTGTGCAAATGCAAATGCATTTTTTTTTTAAAAGCCACCTTTAAAGGTGCTATATAAAATTAAGTTTTTTATTATTATTAATATTGATGATATTCTTCCTCCCAGGACTTGTAAAATTGTTGTTGTTATTGTTGTTATCCTGTAAAGCGCTTTGAGAAGCATACTGTCCAGCATATTGTATTTCATTGCACTTTGACAGATCGTCTTATAATCACTTGTTGTTAGAATATCCCCCAAGAGGATATTCCTCCCAAGAGGATATAGAGGATATCCCCCAAGAGGTATCCAGGTAACAGTGAAACAGTCTGGGGAGATCGGCCGTTTTCCATGTAAATAGTTCCCTGGTTCCGCACCCCTTGGTGTCTGTCTCTCTCCCTGTCTCTTTCTCTCTCTCTGTCTCTCTCGGGCCCGCGCTCTTGGTCGGCCCGTCTTGTGTTTCTCTCTCGTCTGGGCGCGGGAGTGCTGCTGGCGGGTGGTGACGTAGAAGAAATAAAGCACAGTTTTTAATTCCACAGATTTGAGTCTCTGTGTTCGTCCTCAACGAACCCAGATTCATTACATTCGTGTCAGAAGCGGGAGGATGGACAGTGAACGGCTGATGATGTCGGACTCAGAGAAGCGCCGTTTCCCCCAGCAGCCAAGTGACCCCCTAAAGCGCCCTTTGGGGGCGAGCAGCAGCCACCAGGGGCCGGGACGACCCCTCAGCACCGCCAGTGGCCACAGCCCTTATCAGGGCTACCCCACGGTGACCTACTCAGCGGAAGGGGGGCCCTTTCCCGGGTCGCCTCAGGCTATGTGGCAGGAAAGTTACGCCAGACCAGCGGGGTCCAGCCCGCCACCCCTGCTCCAGCCTGCGCTGGTGAGACCGAGCCATTATAATGGGGAGATCCCATGGCAAATGTTTGAGGCCCAGTTCCACATGGTGGCCTGGGCAAACAGCTGGTCTCAGGTGGAGATGGTGGGCCACCTTGCCGCTGTCCGGGAGGGGAAGCCCTGCCAGGCGTTGCTGGATGTACCCGGGGACCGGCGGTATAACTATGCGGCGTTGGCATCAGTCTTCCGGAGGCATTTTGGCAGGAGAGGGGAGGCGCTGGGACTGCTCTGGGCAAGGTTGGCCCAATGCTGCTGTCTAGCGGTAGAGCCACTGGGTCCAGTCGCTGCAGACGTGGCCTACTTAGCCTGCCAGGGTTACCCTACTCTCCCGGAGGAGGCCCACCAGTAGATAGCACTATAGGCGTTCCTCTGGGCCCTGTTGCTGACTGAGGTGCAGCGCCACATGATGCTGGCTGCGCCGATCCTCTTGGAGCAGGCCCTGGCTCTGGCTGAGCAGGCTGATGCTGTATTCGAAGAGACTGGTGGGCACCAACGGAGGGGCGCATGGGGAATCAGATGGGGAGGAGGAGATGGCCAGTGCAGTGATGCTGGGGCAGCCATGACGGCTGGTCATCTTCCACCGTTGTGGGGAGAGGGGGCACATCACCCGGGAGTGCCAAGCGCTGGATCCCTGGGGACACCGGAGGCCATTGGGAAACGGGAGCGGGGCAGCCTAAAGGGGGGAAGGCCGCCCTTGAGTGACGCTACCCCCGCTCCGGAAAGCCAGAAGGAGCGCTTCACCCCGTCTGCTGTGGGAAGGGTTGGCCAGAGCCAGGGCTTATTTCTTCCCTGCCTCATCAAGGGCAGACCCTGCCAGGCCAACGTTGACACCGGTTCGACCATCACCTTGGACACCAGGCTGCAGGACCCCCAGGGTGCTCACCGTGCACTTTGGGGCTGCGAGGGTGAAACACCCCATCTACCTTGCCCCAGTCCGCGAGGACTATATCCTGGGGTTGGACTGGTTGCAGCAAGTGACCTCGCCGCTGGAGGGCACCCGCCACCCCCGGTGCAGCACCCTGTCACTCACGCCCAGGTCAAGGCAACCACCCACTTGCAGCACTCCTGTGCCCAGACGAGAGAGAAACACAAGACAAGCCCGCCAAGAGCGCGGGCCCGAGAGAGACAGAGAGAGATAGACAGAGAGAGAGACAGTGAGAGAGAGAGAGACAGCAAGGGGTGCGGAACCAGGGAACTATTTACATGGAAAACGGGCGATCTCCCCAGACTGAACGCCCGTTTCACTGTTACCTGGATACCTCTTGCGGGATATCCTCTTGGGGGGAATATCCTCTTGGGGGATATTCTAACAACAAGTGATTATAAGACGATCTGTCAAAGTGCAATGAACTACAATATGCTGGACAGAATGTTTCTAAAAGCGCTTTACAGGATAACAACAATAACAACAACAATTTTACAAAACTTTTTTTTAAATTCATTTGCATTTGCGCACAGAGCAGTGTTTACTTGAACATGGAGATGCAATACTGAAAAATTCAATATTAATAATAATAATAATAATAATACGCTTTATTTTATATAGCGTCTTTAAAGGTGGCTCCTCAAAGCGCTTTACAGGATAAAAACTGATAAAACAACAGTGGCTGGGGGTTGAAAATACCTGTGAAACCGGTTTAGTTTGTCACAGCCAGCACTCCCGCAGAGAGTGATAAAAACCGCGCAGCGTCAGGCGAATGCACATTAATATGTTGGGCTTTTGGGTTCGGGTGGATTTGCGTCCTACAGTTCAACCTGCGGTACCACTGTGTACTGTACATACAGTACAGTACGAACATGTGTTATTTTGAAATATAAAAAATGTCAGTATACTTTAGGAGAAATTGAGGATTGGTGTGTATTTTTTCTTTAAAATACCAATAACAGCAACATACAGTTTACATAATATGTTTATGTTCCTAAATTAAAATCGTTTATGACCTTTATGACCTTCGTTATGCTCCTCTGCGTTTTATGCTTAGCTACTAAAATTTCCCTTTAGTGGTAAAATTCCATATAAGTATTCAATACTAAGCGGATTAAAATGTGCACGGTAAAGAGATAAATGATTAAATCTTTTCACTAACGACCAATACACCACATTATCTTCCGTGTCGCATTAACATTGGAATGTTTTTTTTACAAGTGTCAAAAGAAGCAATACACAACCTGTCTCCTCTATAACTCTTCAGTTTACAGAGAAATTCCACCAGAGCCCCACAACATTGTCCAATAATACTCTTCTCGTGTCTAATTTTTAGTTAAGCAGGATTTGAGCTAAAGACCATAACAGACCAAAAAACAGAATCCACCTGCGATTTGGGTGTTAACAAAATGTGTTTACAAAGAAAGTGAAATACATTAATACTACCAGCTATATAGATACATAGATTTAGAAATTTAGATTATTAAATTAATATCATGATTAATTTATTTAGATACGTGCTTACATATTCTCGATTATAAAACAGATAATTCCAGTCCTGGAATCTGACTGGGTGACATCCTTCTGAAGCGGTACCATAATCTCTGGTATACGGATGCCCCTGAAATTTGACTTGTTACTGTGTGATAAATTTTAAAGACATAGATAAAAAAGCTTGGATTCTCATGTATCTGGTACAAGTATCTTTTAAAATAGTCTTTGTTGTGCTCTTGAGGATCCTTGTGATATTTTGAGCTCTGGTTGAATGTGTAGTGGCAATGCTTGTTAATAAAACAGAATTAAGTGTTGCTGTGCTTTCCCAAAAGCTTCATCTCTGTGGTGCAGCCACAGAGAAACTATTCATGCAGGCTGATTTAAAGATGTTTTCTTTTGATAAGGGACAGCTCCCAAATGGGGATGCACTAAGCTAAGCCTGGCTATCATGATCAATGGTCATCCATTGGCGCCTATCTGTCTAGGGAGTGCCAGATGGACATCTGGACTGCATTCCTAAGTGTCAGGAGTAAGTGACTCATATCTCACCTTGATCAACCAATCAGGGACTGGTAGGGCCGAGTAACCCACATGGGTCTCTGATGCCCATGAAACTTTCGGCCAATGAACGAGCTGAAGTTCCTCCAGGGTAAAACAGGCAACACAGGAGAACTATTCGTAGGACTATTCCAGTAGGAGAATTCTAAGGAGAACTCCAGGGGTGCGAGACAATTCCAGGGCAGGACGTCCCAGGAGCAGAAAGACTCCCAAGGGCAGGACATTCTCGCAGCGCACCTCCTGACCATCCTGAGACTCAGCCCGGACAACCACGGAACGGCCAGTGTGTCCGAGTGCCAGAACTTTCCTTTGTTCTAAGAGTCTAGAGCGGAGGTTGCCACAAGTAACCAGAGGATCCACCCGAGGTTAGCATCAGCAGCAAGCCTCATGAACAGGTCGGAACTGTTGACAGCTGAATCACTATTCAGAACTAGTGCTTCATCAGGAACAAACCCTGACCTGCCCTGTCCTCTTCCTGACCTGCTGGGACCCACAGTCATCTTTTCTCCTGAGCACAACTTTGCTAGTTAAAGCCAACACTAACTAGCGAGTCTTCAGAGAGCATCAGCAGCCCACCGTCGCAAGCCGTACAGCACAGCCTGGCACCGAGCCAGAGAGCGCGGATTGGACAGCAACAGCCTGCAACTGCTTCTTTGTGCCCGTAGAAGATCTGAATCCCCAGAGATTGGATGAATATTCAACTTCACTGCATTACTGCTCGAGAATTCAATTGTTATCCCAACCAGTTGATATCAATTTAATTCCTAAGAGTTATGTACTTGTTTTGAGTATCCAATGTAGAAGTTGTAACCAAGTGATTTACGAAAAGGTCTAAATGAATGATATACTGAACTTATGTCCTCTTGATATGTGTAACTCTTTGTAACTGAATGAATATATACTTTTTGTATTCTGATAACCCTCTCGATAAGATCTGTTAGGTTTACATGCATATTCTATGTATTCATAAATGTATCCTCGTGTATTAGTACCTGTGTGTGTGCGTTGTTTGAATTATATTGCATGGTTGGATTCTAAAGCCATTAATAGAATCATTTTGTGATTTACTGCTACAATTATTAATTGTCCCAGTAAATGCCCAAACCCTACAGAACTGGTGCCTCGTGAGAGCACACTACATTTGTAACAATTGTTGAGTGTCTTTAATTGAATTGTTGTTCTAATCAAATTATGTTACAAATAGGAAAACAGACAAAACAGAACTATTCAATATTAAGGAGAGTCATGCTGATACAATGCAGCCAAAAAGTAGGAATCACAATTTTTGTGATCTTATTTAAAGCTGTAGTGTCTAAACAACTACATTTTCTACATGTAAATATCATGCTTTAAGATTATTTGCTTCAGAAATTCATTTAACATATTACCTATCTCACAAGGATAAGGGTTTACTATGCAATACTCCATGGCTTCCTTCTTCAGGCTGCACAAAAGAAAACCAGTCCATAACACTTCCACCATCTCAGCAGTGGAACTATGGATCTCCAGCCTGATTAAGAAAATGAATTACTCTAGGAGCTTAACACTCCCCAGAAATCCAACTCTAATCCACTATCACTCCTATCTCACTTCATTCTATTCTCACCCATTTCTCTGGCTTCAAAACCTGCACCCTTCATTTGGTCTCCTTTTTCAGCTGGCACCTTAGCTTAGCCTCCTGCCCTCCAAATTCCCGAGCCCAGCTGCCATTTTACAACTATTCCAGTGGTTTGTCCTGTCACTCCGACATCCATCTGTACGATTTAAGATTTTAAACACTTTATTGATCCAAAAGGGATCGAAGCAAACCTATCTTAATTTCCAAGTATCTTCTCTACATATGTCTTTTCCCAAACAAGTCACACCAGTCTGACTTCTCCAAACACAATAAGACATATTGATGTCACCATGATGTCTTCCCTTCTCTCTTGCTGTCACACCTCCTTGGAGCTCCAGTGCAACCGCACCACTCAAATTCCCTGCCCCACCATTCCACCCTCTATATCCATTGTTTTTCTCCCTATTTCACACTGTCTCACTCTTTAAACAGTATCATAGGATGGGTCCCTTTCACTTCCCCCACCTCACTGCATCTGTCCTACATGATGCTGTTTTGACCCACAACCAGTGAACCTGATCTACCTGCCTAGTGCCTTGGACACTTTCTTACAGAAACAAAAATGTTTGCAGTCCTTTGGTATCAATAAATTTCTCGAATTCCCACTTTAGTTTTATCGTCGGCATGTTATAGTCTTTATCAGTGCTTTTTGGAGAGGATTTGCCCCAAACGCAATGCAGTGCTGAATCTGATTACTACTCTTTCAGATATTGTTTTACTAGTAACCTTTTTATCACCCTTACTCAAAACAATACTCTTCATAGCATCATATTTTGAACTCTCACTGGTGGGCTTAGTCAGGCTTCCAACAGACCTTTGATAACCCCTTTTTTGTTGGCTCTACTACATGTATCTTTGTTCATATATTGTTTTAAATTTAGTAACTTAAGAATTCTTCAAGAAATATTGTGGGATCTCATTCTTTTCTTTTGGCGTTCACAACAGCTCTGTCCTTTTGACCTTGTAGGTGAGTTATGCCAGTAACCCAAACTAATTCAAATTACGCTTTTCAGACTATGAAATTTAACTACTCTCTCCACCTTAATCAGGGTTTAACTGAACTTACTGAAATGCCAATTTATTTCAATGTATTGTTAGCAAAAACTGGGAAAGCAGTACACATTTCATCACATAATATCACATAATGTTTTGATGCCTCTGATTTTCAAATCAACTGGTTTACCATCCACACTGTTTGTAATTACCTTATTTGTTGTATCAAATGTGTCAAATCGTAGCTTGATTTGTGAATTGTAAAACCTGTGGGCAGTAGGGCCTTTATAGAAATAATTTAATTTAGCCAAGGGTTTCATTCAAGTATAATTTCAAATATAAAAGGCAGTTTTGAGTGGTAGAAGATCTCTGATATCATGTAGTGGAGTGCAAGATTACATACTATGTTACACAATCTTTGCTGGGGAAAGCATTACTGCTGAATTCAGGTGAAAAAACCTTTTAATCATCAGCTGTAACAAAATCTAGACAATAGCTCGTTTTTCAAATTGATTAATGGTATTTGGAGAGTTTCATGTCCTACATGTTTTCTGATTTGTTCCCCGTGGAAACTCCCTGGTTCTGTCCTTGTTGGTTCTTTTGCATTATATTTCTTTATGGGTTTCATTATTTCTCTAGAACAAATGGAGCAAATGTTACTCTCTACTATTTTACTTTAGAAAAATTTGCTTTTTTAATGAAAGTTTTGTTAAATGTTTTAAGATGTATAACTAAGTAGTATTAGCTATGTGTTGGAAATAGTTACTGAATTGTTGTATATTTACCTTTTATTTAATTTTAGTGCCGCTTACAAGAACATTGTCCCCCATCTCTCCCTATGGTGAGACATTTCTGTACAATAATCCAGAACATGCATCGGTGAGTGAGCAAAATAAAGTCAGAAGAAACCTTAACAAATTCACAAATTTACTACCTGGAAAATTACTATATATATAGTTTTTAATTTATCGTGCTAATTAACATTTGTCATTACATCGGTTGATCAACAATGTATCTCCTGTGAAAGTTACAGGCTAGATGCCACCTGTTGTCTACTGTTTCCTATGACTTCATGTGTCGCATGTGTGGAACGTCAGGAGAGGAGAAAGCACAAAAAATCCTGATTGGGAGACTGGGAGAAAATTGCATTGCAATATAAAGCCTAACAGTGTGACTTAAGTATGTAATACAGACTATTCCACAAATAAATAAAAATGCATGTTTGATTTATTAAAGACACAACTTCTACATCACACAACACACATGTATAATAATTACAATATTAGGCAATAAACAGTAGAACCACAATTATGTTGTGTATTGTATTAACACTTACAGATGCAGCCATTCAAAATGGGTGGGGTATTTAGCGGTATACCCCGGTGGGCGTGTCACATCAAAACGCATTTTCACGCAGTATCACGCGGTGTATCGTGTCATCTGACGTCATACGTCAAAATTTCATACGGAAAGTATCCGGAATCACCTTGTAAAACTGCCAGAAGGAGCCAATAAAACTTAACCTTTCATGTACAGCATTTGAGCTTTTAAATTTAAACTGTGTATTACAGCATGTTAATCATCAGTCATTAAAAAGTTGATATATTTTATGAAAGCAAGATTGCTCAGTTGGGCAAAAGTACACAACCTACCTTTATCATAAATATTTAATTAAGCAGAAATATTTTATGTATCAAAGCCTTTACCCAAGATATTACTCATATTATTAATAATGAATGACCTTGGACAAGCTGTAAACTCAAAGTATTATGCTGGTCCACATTATTTGTAACTGTCATTTTAAATGAAAAAACTTTATTTTCTCATCAACAAAAAGTAACAACACAGCATTTCATTGATCTAACTAACAAGGACGGGATATTAGCTAGACAATATGATAAAGGAATAAATTTTTGTTTATTTCTTTAGCACATCTATTTGAACATTTCCATCGATTGTACAAGCACTGAAAAACTGTCCAATCCCTAGTTCGTCGGGCATTTTCTTTTAGTATAACAGACATAAAAACTCCCTTGCTTTAAACAGAGCATTTCATAATTTCTAACAACAAAAATTATTTAAACTGCGACACTTATCATTTGTAGTGTGCTCTCACGAGGCACCAGTTCTGAAGGGTTTGGGCATTTACAGGGACAATTATTAATTGTAGCCGTAAGTCACAAAATTATTCTTTTAATGGCTTTAGAATCCAATCTTGCGATATAACTCAAACAACGCACACACACAGGTACTAATACACGAGGATACATTTATGAATACATAGAATATGCATGTACACCTAACAGATCTTATCGAGAGGGTTATCAGAATACAAAAGGTATATATTCAATCAGTTACGAAGAGTTACATATATCAAGAGGACATATGTTCAGTATATCATTCATTTAGACCGTTTCGTAATTTAACTTCTTTAAAACTTCTACATTAGATACTCAAAACAAGTACATGACTCTTAGGAATCAAATTGATATCAACTGATTGGAATAACAATTGAATTCTCGAGCAGTAATGCAGTGAAGTTGAATACTCATCCAATCTCTGGGGATTCAGATCTCCTGCAGGGACAAAGAAGCAGTTGCAGGCTGTTGCTGTATAATCCACGCTCTCTGGCTCGGTGCCAGGCTGTGCTGTGCGGCTTGCGATGGTGTGCTGCTGATGCTCTCTGAAGACCGGCTAGTTAGTTTTGGCTGAATCTAGCAAGAGTTTGTGCACAGGAGAAAAGATGACTTTGGATCCCGGCAGGTCAGGACGAGGACCAGTTCGTTCCTGATGAAGTGCTAGTTCTGAATACGGATTCAGCTGTCCACAGTTCCGACCTGTTCACGAGGCTTGCTGCTGATGCTAACCTCGGGTGGATCCTCAGGTTACTCTCTGGCAACCTCCGCTCTAGACTCTTTGAACAGAGGAAAGTTCTGGCACTCGGACACACTGATCGTTCCGTGGTTGTCCGGGCTGAGTCTCAGGATGGTCAGGAGGCGTACTGCGAGAATGTCCTGCCCTTGGGAGCCTTTCTGCTCTTGGGCCATCTTGCCCTGGATTTGTCTCGCACCCCTGGAATTCTCCTTTGAATTCTCTTTATAAAAGTCCTTTGAATAGTCTTGGAGCTATTCTCATTCTCAGCTATTCTCATTTGGGAAAACACAGCAACACTTAATTCTGTCTTTTTAACAAGCATTGCCACTACACAATAATAACAAAATATTAGTAATGAAAAACTCCTCATATGTAGAACTATATTTTTTATTTATAGCACATTGGAAGACATTTTAACTTTTGAATATAAAAAGAGATAACATTTATTAAAGAACAGCTAAAATGAAAATTCAGCTTGTTCTAATAGGCATCTATGTACAAATTACGATTGTTCAAGCTATACTTAAAATATAACGTGGGTTCCTTTCACAATTTTTTTCTACAGAATTGGCATGCTCTAAATCCATTAAAACCTATTTATTATGCTTTATATCTATACATTGCTACTATATATGCAAATGAATATCTAAGTATATTCTATTCCATGCCATGAAGAATGAAGGGAATCGTATAAAAAAGCAGGTTTAAATCTATTGCAAGAGATTAAAAACAGTCTTTGTTTTTTAGACAAAAAAGATTTGTTAACGTACCCATTCATTAAGGAGGCAGCTGACTCATCCAGAATTTGTAGAACTGGTCTGTTTTAAAGAATGAAGGACCTTGAAAGAGGTGGTGCGGAAGTATGATCTGCAGAGTTAGCAGTTGCATCATATATCTCATTAATTATCATTTCCCCTTTAAATTCAAAGAAGGGAGAATGAACAAGCTCCTCATATGAGTCCTTATAATTCGAGCTCTGGTCCACAGAGAAAGAACAGTTTTTGATCAAAGTTTCACTGTTGATGGGTTTTAAATAACCACAGAAGTCTGGTTATTAATAATACGGCTGATTCAAATCAAATTTTTCAGAGCAGACAGTGTCATGTTTTGAGAATATATTTTCTTCATTACCTAAGAAGATATATCTCATTTGTGGGACAAGCGTTCCTCCTTTTTTATAAGTGAAAGCGATATCATCATTTTTTATTGATTTGTTTTGACTTTCATTCCGCCCATGATCATTGGCTTTTACCATTTCACAAACTTTTTCCCCTTGCAACTTATTGAGAATTTGTTTTCAGTGTCCAGTAGGCAACACACCAATTTGTAGGAGAACTTCATTATTTAGATATACAGTCTTCTAACCTGTGATACCCAGCCTGGTTAAAACAATCTGCATACTGCTGCAAATGAATGCTTGACAGCCAAACATGAATGTCTTCACTGTTGTCAGATAATGTTGTCATATTCACAAATGTAATATTATTCCATTAGTGTGTAATATAAAAGCATATCATGCTTGAAGTAGTTCAGGTGGGTAGCTGCATCAGCAAGTGTAGGCTGCAAAGAAACAAGAAATAGGTTTATCCCATGCTGAAAAGAGAAGAAAGAAAACACAACATTTGGCTGTGGAGCCATCTTTGGGTGTCATATCATGCTTTACATACATAAACAAAGTTCAAGTTCTCAAAACAGTTATGATGTTGCAGTTGCCCATTCAACATATTCTTGATAGTTTCAAGTATTGCCTCTGACTAGAAGAAAAAATATTTAAGAGTAGAATTAAAAAAAAAAACTTTATATCATAAATTGAAATGCAAAATATATAAACTGAAGGACAGATATGATTACATGAATAATACAAAATGCTGTCAACATTAATTCATCCCTTCAAAGAAACAGGAGCACAAAACATGTAACAATGAAATGAATGAAAACAATTGCAGACAGCATAATATGTATTGCTCAAAATAATTGTAAAACTGTTACACTGCAAAAGTAATAGCATTACTTTACAAAGCATTAGCATTACAGAGCAAATATTACAAACAATATAATAATATTTTTCATAAATAATAGAATTTTGCGAAAGGGTCCACGTTTATTCACAACTCTAAGTGTTCCTTAAAAAAAATTAAACAATAAATTAATTCTACCCTTTAAAGATCAGTCGAAGCCTCGAGAACAATACAGACCTCCAACGGTATCCCATGTTCCTGGTATAAAGAGGGGAAATAGAAATATTCCATTCAACAGTTGCACTTATTATCAACATTATGGTCCAAGTACTCTCCAACAATTGTTGGCAAAGGTTATTTTCCTCTCTTGCTGATATATTTTTAATTGCTGATATTTATCTTTAAATATACAAAATTTTATTTATAGGATACACATACTACATATTTTTTATTTATATTTATAGAAGATTTATACATTTATAAAAGGTGAAAAATATTATTTTCTATTTAAAGGTCTACAGAGTGACCAATAGTTGGGGTCTGGGTATATAAGAATCCACAAATTCCTACATCTACCACTTTCCACTGTTGTTTCAGTGTCAATTCCAGAAGAAGAATGCAACTCTTTCTCACAGACTGTGAGACAACTGGTTAGGGAAACCACTGTAAATCCAAGGGCAATATTTGGAGCTCTGCAAAACAAATTGTAATATTTATTATACAAGGTGTCAAAAACTACTATTTGATATTGCCTGAATGAATGTGGCATTCATGGCCAAAATGCAAGGAAGAATCTTCTCTGAGTACAAACTAGAAAAAGAGATGACTTACAGATGCAGCCATTCAAAATGGGTGAGGTATTTCACGGCATACCGCGACACGCCCACCGGGGTATCACGCGGTATCACGTGTCACGTGACTAGCTATCCGGCGTCGCCTTGTAAAACCGCCAGGGGGAGCTTAACCTCTCATGTACAGCATTCGAGCCTTTAATTTTGAACTGTGTATTACAGCATGTTAATCATCAGTCATTCAAATGTTGGTATATTTTATGAAAGCAAGATTGCTCAGTTGGACAAAAGTACACAAACTACCTTTATCAGAAATATTTATGCATCAAAGCCTTTGATGAAGATATTACTAATAGTATTAATAATGGATGACTTTGGACAAGCTGTATACTCAAAGTATAATTTCTTTAGCACATTTGTACAAGCACTTGGAATCTGTCCAAGCCATACTTTGTCAGGCATTTTGTTTTACTTCAACGGGGCATAAAAACTTCCTTGCTTTTAACAGGGCGTTTCATAATTTCTAGCTACGAGAATGATTTAAAATGCGACACCTATCATTCAACTAGAGCTTAAAATATCACAAGGAAAAATACACACCGGTATTCCATTTCTCCCTAAACATTGTAAGCTTCGAAGTCTTTAACTAACGTGATACCGGATATGTCAACAAGCATACTTTTAGAATTTGATTAAAAGGGAATATAATATGGAATCGCGTATCTCAATAATTTAATAATGGTATGATTATATCCGTGTACTGCGGCAGAGCTATGTAGGGCTGTTTCGCCTGCCTGATCATGCGAGCTCTCTTGTAGCCTACTGGTCTAGGTGCGTGATTACCAACTGACAGGTTGGGTGTTCGAATCCAGCTGGTGCTGTACTTTTCATTTTTATTTATTTATTTTTTAATCGCGTAACATAAACATATTACCGTATGCAAACTGTACTGTATACAGTATGTATATGTATATTTAATGTCTTAACTGTGCCCGTTTAATTGAATTTAAAAAAAATATTTAACACGAACATTAAGCTGCTTACATCTTCCGCCTGAGAACAGTCACCCGTTGCTACCCAACGCAGAATGGTGATTGGCTGACACCATCTGACACCCCTCTGATTGGAGAAAAAAGACGTGCTGGTGTGCTATACCAGGAAGAGGATTTCTTTCAATTCTAAACGTGTATTTGAAAAGTTTAAGAAGTAAAAACCTTACAGCGTACACAGATTTCTAAACTGATCAGGATCGTTATCTTTGTCTTATGCATAACAATGTTCACCGCTCTGTCCAGCAAATTAATAATAAACTTTATTTTATATAGCGTTTTAAACGAATAAGTAATTAGATTGCTCATAAACCTAATCACTTGCTTTTTCTTTTTATTTAGGCTCAGATTTCAACTATAGATCGTATTATTAATAACCATAATAACAACCAACCAACAAAAACAACCATATAAACATAATGGTGGTGCTGGACCTTCCAGTTTTATTTATTTATTTTTTAATCGCGTAACATAAACATATTACCGTATGCAAACTGTACTGTATACAATATGTGTATGTATATTTAATGTCTTAACTGTGCCCGTTTAAGTATTGAATATTCATATCTAATTTTACCACTGAAGGGAAATCTTAACATAAACATACAGTATATGGCTGGTCTCGGTACTTTAAAGAAAAAAATACGCACCAGTATTCCATTTCTCCCTAAACATTGTAAGCTTCGAATGAAACCACTAAATAAAGACATAAATATAGAAATCTTAAGATTTGTTTTATTTAATGTTGGTAGCAGGATGAACTGTCAGAGTGTATATTTTGTCGCAAAGTTGCTACAAGATGTTAACAATGAAAAAGGTATTTAGAAATGAGTTATTTCAAGATGAAAAAGAAAACATACACGAAACATGGTTTCATTACGACCAGAATCGGTCTTGAGATATTTTTAACTTGATTTACAGTATTTGAGAGGTATGTCTTAACACCGATACTACAGTGCTTAAGTACTGCTCACGTATATGTTTCTAGGTTTATATTATGCATTTCATACGGTCAAATTACTTTTGAGCAACTAATAAGAAGCGCTAAACGGTATGCGTTTTAGTTTCGTTTTGTGCTGGAACCCGTGGATTGATTAGAGATATCAAGTACATACAAGTCATTTTTTAAATGTTGTAGTTCGTCTTGAAAAAATGTTACGAGTACATCATCTATCAACAATTACACAGGTTCTGTTTCCATATTGCGGATTTTGGTTAGGTACAGTATTATCAAATCCAGTGGCGCTGTGTGTTACTTTACTGAGTCCCAATCTGTGATTGAAACCTGTAAAACCGGTTTAATTCGTCACAGCCAGCACTCTTCAGGTGTGAGGGTCTTCTGCTCAGAATGAAACGCTAAAATGTTTGTGTATATTCTAATGGTAGTGGGGGCAGGGTGTGTGGGAACAGGTTTGTTCTTCACACCTGAAACATTTTCTCTGAAAGGATTTTCTTCGAAGTTTAACCGATCTTGTTACAGCATGTTACAGTTTACTATTATTAACCATATTAATTTTAAGTGCTTAATGTAAAATCTTGTAAAAATATATTTTCATTGTTCAAATATACATTAATATACATTAAGTCTGACTATCATATAATAAGTTAAATACAAAACTAAAGAAAAAATAGGGTTAAATATAATTCAAAATATTTTGCTAACAATGTTAACTGTTTATGAATAATAAAATGTATTAACTAAGGAGTATGATGGCACAGTTGTTAGTATGCTTTTTGTTTTGTTTCTTTTTCATAAATACAACAGTAGTACCTGATGTCTCAGTGGCTTTCAAAATTAAATTATGCATGCAAACCTGTGAACTAGAAAGATAACTAAGATTTTAATACTAATTAAATGACCGCGGGCACTTCCCACCCCCCCTACATTCTCAGAGTAGAACAGACTAACCTTCTAATGAAAGACGGTCCACCCCCCACGGACAGGAAAAGTGCCCACAGGCACTTAAACTTAATATGGTCAGTAACGGTAAACAGTAACATGGTAAGAAGGAGCACGTACAAACGTTTTCGAAATAACCACATGTAAGACTCTGATCCTAAAAATGTTTAGGGAGAAAGTGGAATACTGGTGTGCTTCCAGAAGAATCAGTATGGCTCAGAGATTAAATAAAACTTCACAGACATTAACGAAGAGCATAACGCGTGTACTGTATACACTGCAAGTACAACCCAACTCTCTGCAGGAGTGCTGGCTGTGACGAATTGAACCGGTTTCACGGGTATTTTCAAAGTAGGAGGCGAGATTTCCAGCGAAAGACACCCCCCCTCAAAAACCCAGTAAATACAGTACTTACTAGTTAAAGGCTAGGCTCTCGACTTCGGCGAAAGGAACCCTTCTTTCATTAGAAGACAATGAACATATTTTAGCCCTGAATGAATTAATAGCAAACATGGTTTACATAAAAGACATTTTTCCAAGAAAGTTTAGCCTTTGTCACTAATGAAACCACTAAATAAAGACATAAATAGAAAAATCTTAAGATTTTTAAAATACATGACTTTGCTAAAATTTATTTGAAAATAAAAACAATTACAACCGCCAGGGGAGAGAGAGAACAGGGGAGGGATGTTGGTTTTGCATAAGGGGCGGGGCTATGGAACGTAGGTATGTTTGGGAATGTGTAGTTACATGTTCTGGCTGTTTGTGAATTATCGTTGTTGAGTATGGAGTGTTGAGGTATTGATTTTGTGTAATGCTTTATGTTGAAAATTGAGGTGGATTTTGTTTATGATAAACAGGATAAACTGGGATGGGAAGAAGGTTTGGTTTTGCGTAAGGGGCGGGATTATGATAATTGGAGGACCTTGCGATTGTAAAATGGTTTGATTATTTGATTTTGTATTGTGGTTGTTATCTATGTTTTTGGTTGGTATTATGTTTATATGGTTGTTTTTGTTGGTTGGTTGTTATTATGGTTATTAATAATACGATCTATAGTTGAAATCTGAGCCTAAATAAAAAGAAAAAGCAAGTGATTAGGTTTATGAGCAATCTAATTACTTATTCGTTTAAAACGCTATATAAAATAAAGTTTATTATTAATTTGCTGGACAGAGCGGTGAACATTATTATGCATGAGACAAAGATAACGATCCTGATCAGTTTAGAAATCTGTGTACGCTGTAAGGTTTTTACTTCTTAAACTTTTCAAATACACGTTTAGAATTGAAAGAAATCCTCTTCCTGGTATAGCACACCAGCACGTCTTTTTTCTCCAATCAGAGGGGTGTCAGATGGTGTCAGCCAATCACCATTCTGCGTTGGGTAGCAACGGGTGACTGTTCTCAGGCGGAAGATGTAAGCAGCTTAATGTTCGTGTTAAATATTTTTTTTAAATTCAATTAAACGGGCACAGTTAAGACATTAAATATACATATACATACTGTATACAGTACAGTTTGCATACGGTAATATGTTTATGTTACGCGATTAAAAAATAAATAAATAAAAATGAAAAGTACAGCACCAGCTGGATTCGAACACCCAACCTGTCAGTTGGTAGTCACGCACCTAGATCAGTAGGCTACAAGAGAGCTCGCATGATCAGGCAGGCGAAACAGCCCTACATAGCTCTGCCGCAGTACACGGATATAATCATACCGTTATTAAATTATTGAGATACGCGATTCCATATTATATTCCCTTTTAATCAAATTCTAAAAGTATGCTTGTTGACATATCCGGTATCACGTTAGTTAAAGACTTCGAAGCTTACAATGTTTAGGGAGAAATGGAATACCGGTGTGTATTTTTCCTTGTGATATTTTAAGCTCTAGTTGAATGATAGGTGTCGCATTTTAAATCATTCTCGTAGCTAGAAATTATGAAACGCCCTGTTAAAAGCAAGGAAGTTTTTATGCCCCGTTGAAGTAAAACAAAATGCCTGACAAAGTATGGCTTGGACAGATTCCAAGTGCTTGTACAAATGTGCTAAAGAAATTATACTTTGAGTATACAGCTTGTCCAAAGTCATCCATTATTAATACTATTAGTAATATCTTCATCAAAGGCTTTGATGCATAAATATTTCTGATAAAGGTAGGTTGTGTACTTTTGTCCAACTGAGCAATCTTGCTTTCATAAAATATACCAACATTTGAATGACTGATGATTAACATGCTGTAATACACAGTTCAAAATTAAAGGCTCAAATGCTGTACATGAGAGGTTAAGCTCCCCCTGGCGGTTTTACAAGGCGACGCCGGATAGCTAGTCACGTGACACGTGATACCGCGTGATACCCCGGTAGGCGTGTCGCGGTATGCCATGAAATACCTCACCCATTTTGAATGGCTGCATCTGTAAGTCATCTCTTTTTCTAGTTTGTACTCAGAGAAGATTCTTCCTTGCATTTTGGCCATGAATGCCACATTCATTCAGGCAATATCAAATAGTAGTTTTTGACACCTTGTATAATAAATATTACAATTTGTTTTGCAGAGCTCCAAATATTGCCCTTGGATTTACAGTGGTTTCCCTAACCAGTTGTCTCACAGTCTGTGAGAAAGAGTTGCATTCTTCTTCTGGAATTGACACTGAAACAACAGTGGAAAGTGGTAGATGTAGGAATTTGTGGATTCTTATATACCCAGACCCCAACTATTGGTCACTCTGTAGACCTTTAAATAGAAAATAATATTTTTCACCTTTTATAAATGTATAAATCTTCTATAAATATAAATATAAATATGTAGTATGTGTATCCTATAAATAAAATTTTGTATATTTAAAGATAAATATCAGCAATTAAAAATATATCAGCAAGAGAGGAAAATAACCTTTGCCAACAATTGTTGGAGAGTACTTGGACCATAATGTTGATAATAAGTGCAACTGTTGAATGGAATATTTCTATTTCTCCTCTTTATACCAGGAACATGGGATACCGTTGGAGGTCTGTAACTTGCCAAGCTCTGAATGACAATGGGAACCATGACATATAGTCTACAAGTCCATATTGAGTTCTGATTTGTAATCTTTTTTTTTAATTTAGGACACAGGTTTTATTTTTTGTTGTGTTTTTTAACACTGCACAGTGTTTGAAAATACAGGTGTAGAATCTTTGTACTAAAATAATATGTATGTGTTTGTCTAAGTTCTGAGTCTTATTTTATTTATTTTCACCAGAGCCACACCACACCACAGATTATAATTTATAATAATAAGATTATAAGAACTAATTTCCCAGAAATCAAGAACCTCAAATAGTAAAATACCACTGGAGTACATTTACTCAAGTAATTTAACTGCTTTATTTTCCTACCCCCAATTTTATAACAATATGAATATTTTATATTTATTATTGGATCATAGCTTTGGATACCAACAAAAAGAGCTATACAATTGCAAATCTCTTTTCAGTGCTTATGATATTTTACTAAGCTTTGAAAACCACTAAGAAATAAGTTGAACTCATATGAAGAAGGCTTCAGAGCCTTACTTTTTTTTTACTTTTCCTATATATAAAACCTCTAATTGTCACCTATATATAAAGTACAATTCAATATTTTTAAAACTCACACAATATTAATTAGTTGCTACTTATTATCTTGATCTCTACATCTATATCTGCATCTTTTTTATACCTGAAATAACTGTTGTGGATTTAACACTTATAGACTCTTGGAGCTGTCGAAGGAAGTGGTGTGACAGCATAACACATTTTTAAGACCAATGATATTTAACGAAAAAGAAACTGAAACTTTAACATTAGCACAGCATTAGATGAGTATAGATAGCAACATTTATTTTAAATGAGTCAAATTAATTCACTAGGAATAATAAGTGAGTGTTCAGTAAAGTTAGAAATCTGTGGGCCCTATATTGAAAATACCTGATATGTATTTTAGTGCCCAACAAATTAAAACTTGTTTCATGTACAAGGTGTTCACACTCATGTGTTTTGTATCTAACATGAGAATGTGCGTCCTTGTGGTACTTTGTGGTAAAGAAAATTATATTTTTTATATTATTTAGAGTGAACGTACTTAAAATATGAAGGAATGTGATTATTTAAATCTATATTTTACCTACTGCAGCAAACATAGGTGGTACTATTCAGGTAGTGACTAAGCTCAACCCTGCTTAACTTCAGTGCAAAATTCTAATATATTTTAAAGAAAACACAATGAAAATATGAAGGTTCTGTCTAGTTAGTCACTGTGGTATTACATCCACAACATTTTTATTCAGAATAAACACAAGTTGCTTTTAGCGTTTAAATTAATTTGAAATTACAAAGATAAGCAAACCAAGCACTGGTAAAGCATATTAAACATTGACCTTATTTCGCCCACAGGAAGTAAAAAACTGCATTCAATCTTACAATAAGCCAAGATTGTCTGATGGTTATTCTTGATAAATGAAGAACAGAAGAAGTAACAGGAAATCTGTTGCACAAAAGGGAATGAACGCTACATATTTTTGTTGCTATGTAATGGACTGCTGAACGCATCAAAAGAGGGTGACAGTCCATGTAGGAACATACTTTAGATCCTTGTGGGTGATTTTGGAACACCGCCAACCTTGTAAGCACAGGAAAGCATAGAAATGCGTGTTACGAACTTAAGTGACCAATTGTATTTAAAAAAAGTTATCTCCAGCAAATAGGGAGGTAGGAGAACGTGTGTGACTTTGGAACAATGCCAATGTTGTAAACACAGGAAAGTGTGATAGATAACAGAAAAAATATTTAAGAACTGTTCTAGGTTCATTTGAGAAAAATACACCGAGCATCTCTGTTTCGCTCCCATGAGCATGAAATAAAAAGTTATTTTAACTTCTGATACAGACTCCTGAAACAGAAACAGGGAAAAATGCAAGCTTGCGGATTGTTGAAGCAGGTAAGCCCCACACTATTTTTGAAGAACCTTATTTACCGTTGGCAAAAGAGTGTATTATGTGTGGAGAAAAAGCTGCTAAACAGCTCGACCTGCTGCCCCATCTGAAAGACACAGTCACTCATAGAATAATTCATATGGCAGATGATATCAAAAGTACGCTGATAGAGCGCATTAAGATGAGCAGATGCTTTTCATTTGTCCAATTTGCCCATTTAGGTTAGATACGAGCTTGAGGGTACGTACCATGAGGACTTTCTGTTCTGTAAGATGCTACCAACAGGAACTACAGGAGAGCACATATTTCAGATTCTGAATGAATTTATCGCAGAGAACGGCATCGACTGGATAAAATGCATCGGAGTTTGTACAGACGGTGCTAAAGCAATGACAAGCCGACACAGTGGTATATTTGCACGAATTAGAAAGGTTGCTCCAGAAATGAATGGACGCATTGCAACATCCACCATGAGACCTTTGCCGTCAAGAAAATGCCTGATGATTTAAAATCTGTTAGACTCTTTTGTAAATTGTATCAAGGCTAAAAAAATTAATTCACTAAACAGGCTCAACCCCTCTCACTGAAATGGTGCTTTTTTATTGTTTATTTTTAATAGTTTTGTTCCTGTTTTTTTTTCTGTAAAGCGCTTTAAGAAGCCACCTTAAAAGGCGCTATATCAAATAAAGTTTATTATGATATGTATTATATGTGTATGTGAGTGTGTGTGCGCTCATGTTGATCATTGAGATTTTCTGGGGTTCCTTTGAGAAGATGACTTGTAGGTGGTACTTTGGTTTGATTGGGTGGTACTTGGTCCAAAAAGTTTGAGAACCACTGTTCTAGAGGAAAATATGTAATTATCTGTCCAGCAGCTAAATTTAAATCAAAAGTGGTTCCAAAGCACACAAGTAAAGCTTTAATAAAATGGATCAGGGAGAAAAAGCAATAATTACAAGTACATTATTTTTATGTATTCAATGTTAGTGGCCTTCAAGTGAACTTAATAACTTTCAAGTACATTATAAATTCTGTAATATTTAGGAAACAATTTTACCTTAGAATTAGATTATGAAAAACATATTTCACACATACTGTACTGTTTTAGCTTTAAAAACATATGTTATCACACTTTATACAGTGTATTTATATAGTATACCAATCATACTGCAGTTTGTTAACTTGTACTCTACTGTTGACATATCTATGGATATGACTTCATGTGATTTGCACTTATTAGTTTAATAAGAGTTTAATAAGAAAACAAAAGACTTTTTTAGAAATGGTCTCACAGCATTTCTCATCTTAGGTTTGTGTCTAAGAGTCCAGTCTCAAATAATTGTTGACAATTTCTACAATCTGATAATTAAAACAGTAGGATTGAGGGGTGTTGCATTTCATTACATCATTTATTAAAATAATTTAGAATGGACCCGTGATTTTCTGGGTACTGACCAGGGCTGTGTCATCAACAAATGTATTGATATTCTGTGTGTTGCTCGTACACTTATTAGTGTACAAAATGTACAGGAGGGCAGACAAAACATAGCCCCGTGGTGATCAAGTGAATGTCACACATGTTGAGATCTGTATGTAAGAAGTTTAGGACCCATTTTATCAAGTAATGGTTTAAACTAGAGTTCTTTGAGAGTTTCTGTGTAAACTGAGTTACAGTTCAGTCACATTAAGAGCACAGAGGGGCAACAAAGAAGGAGGAACAAGAATAAGACAGGAACAGAGATAAGAGAGAAGAGTCAAGAGGAGTGGGAACTTGAAGCTTGCACCACACGAGAGCCCCTCATGATCATCCAAACAAAACCTGACTAAAGCTAAGTATTTGAACCTTGTTAGAGAGAGCTTGCTATTATGTGTTTGTAGGGTTTACAGGGTAAAAGGCACCTTGGTTAGAAACATCTTTCCTGCTTGCAGGAGCATTTCTAGAATAGGGAGCTAGGCACCCAGAGTGCAGAGAGGGATATATTTAACTGCAGGCTGTGTTGAATTGAATAATAATTAATAATTGCTTAAATTTATATCGTGATTTTCTGGATACTCCAGTCAGAGCGCTTTACAGGTAATGGGGACTCCCCTCCACCATCACCAATGTGGAGCCCCACCTGGATGACGCGACAGCAGCCATAGTGTGACAGTACACTCAGCACACACCAGCTATCAGTGGGGAGGAGAACAGGGCTATGAAACCAGTTCATAGATGGGTGATTATTGGGAGGCTATGATTGGTAAAAGCCAATGGGAAATTTAGCCATGACACCAGGGTAACAGCCCTTTTCTGTTCGAGAAACGCCCTGGGAAATTTGATGACCATAGAGTCAGGACCTCAGTATTAGTCTCATCCGAAAGAAAGAGCCTTTTTTACAGTATAGCGTCCCCATCATTATACTGGGGGATTAGGACTCACACAGATTGCAGGGTGTGCACCCCCTACTGGCCACACTAATACCACTTCCAGTAGCAATCTTAGTTTTTCCCAGGAGATCTCCCATCTAGGTAATAACCAGGCTCACACCTGCTTTGCTTCAGTGGGAATTTAGAAGGCAACTTATCTCTTATGTAGGCCTCTGAAATGTCTTGTTTGTAAATACTGTACATAGTAACTTGTGTGTTGTATGTTTTGTTGTGTAGTTTGTGTCTCGTGATCATTAATAAATATTTGTTTAACCAAGTGTACCTGGATTATTACTCCTCTCATCAAAGCTGTGCCAGAGAACAGAGAATTAATGTGCCTTTAATTATACCAGGTGATAAGGTATATTCTAGAGAAACCACTTATTAGTTGGGGGTTATGAATTATTATTTTACTTAATCCTGATTTTCACGATTTTCATAACCCCCCCCCCCATTTGAAACAGTATGTTTTAATTAAAAATGGGTATATATGGGGGCGTGGTATGTACTAAGAGAAGAAGGACGTGTATCTGTCGAGCTCCTCGCCAAATTTAGCAAATAATACTCTTACAGTGAAATAATGTCACTTATCGACTATTTTGGAAAAACCCTGCTCACCCAAAACCTAACAAAAGCATCAAGAAAGACTTGACGACAACAGAGAGAAGGTAAGCAAGATGACGAAATCACTGGGGGAGACGGTACAGTTGAGACTAAGATAAAGATAGGTTCTAATCAGCCAAAATATTAGATTCAAAACTCGCAACGATTTGAGAACCTGTCGTTGCTATTTCCAATAAAGTGGACATAGTGAATAAAAGAATAGATGAAGTGGAACAGCGAGTTTCAGACCTGGAAGACGGCAGTGTAACGGTGGGCAATAGGATACGGGTGCTTGAGACAGACCTGCGCAAGGTACTGGATTGTCTTGAAGACTTTGAAAACAGAAGCCGGTAGAAAAATGTGAGAATCCTCGGGCTAAGAGAAAACATCGAAGGAAACAACCCAGTTGAGGTTTTTGAGAGGTGGATCCCCGAAACCCTTGGCATGAAAATGAAGTGGGACAAAATCAAGTTGGAACGTTGCCATCACACGGGACCCCGGCGCAAGTCGGAGGAGAGCAGAGCACCTGTACCCAGGGCCGTGCTGGTGAGGCTGCAAAACTACTGGGATAAGCAGAAAATAATGGAAGTGGCCAGGGCCAAGGAAGAAATCATTGTTGAGGGGAAAAGAGTTTCCATCTTCCAAGACTTCTCGCTAGAGGTGCAGAAAAAGAGGGCGGAAACAGCCGAAAGTGAGAAGAAGGCTGCGTAATGCTGGATTGAGGTATTCGTTCCTGTATCCCACAATCATTAAAGTTTTTGATGCCCTGGGGGGATCCACTACTCTTTCCAGCTTAAAAGAAGCAGAGAACTTCCTTAAAAATATTCAACAGCAATCCTCCATGTCTGAATAGAATGTGAGAGGTCCACTGATAAATGAGTAGCCTTGGCTTTAGTTTGTAGATTTGATCAAGCAAAGAACTGAGTAGTTATGCCTGTGCATGGAACCTTCTCTGATGTTTTAAATGTTCTCCATTTTTAAGATTCTGTTTTTTTTATATTAATGTTAATGTTGAAACATAGATGATACTGTTTTGTATAGAAATTTAAGACTGTAACAAATTATTTTGGGGAGGAGTAGACCGTTTTTGTTTTTAGTATAATAGATGAGCCCCCTTTATATTGCTGACTGCCGCAGCTACGTGACTAGTGGCAACTTTTAGTTTCACTTCTCTGTTAACTACACAGAGAAGCTACACAATTTTGTTATACCTATTCTTAGTTTAGTTTGCAGACTGAGACTAGCAATCTTGTTCTAAGACTGTACTTTTTGTCTTCATCACCGTTAATCGATGTTCAGAAGATTAACAAAGTTCCTTTGTTTCTTTCTTACGTGACAAGTGTTGTTACCTCATGTATATGGTCACAAACTGAATTCGTTTTCTTTTTTTTCCGAGACAATTTTTTTTCTTCTCTTTTTTTCTTTGAAATGTATGGAAAGTGTACGTGCAGCTGCTCTATTTACTATTGTAGAGGCAATGCTTGTTAATAAGACCCATCTCTCTCTTCATCTCAAGCTATTCATGCAGGCTGATTTAAAGATGTTTTCTTTTGATAAGGGACAGCTCCCAAATGGGGATGCACTTAGCTAAGCCTGGCTATCATGATCAGTTGTCATCCATTAGCGCCTATCTGTCTAGGAAGTGTCAGATGGACATCTGGACTGCATTCCTAAGTGTCAGGAGTAAGTGACTCATATCTCACCTTGATCAACCAATCAGGGCCTGGTAGGGCCGAGTAACCCACGTGGGTCTCTGATGCCCATGAAACTTTCAGCCAATGAATGACCTGCAGTTCCTCCAGGTAAAAACAGGCAACACAGAGGGCCTGAGGAGAAATTCTAAGGAGAATCTCTAGGGAGAGTTCCAGGGGTGCGAGACAATTCCAGGGCAGGACGGCCCAGGAGCAGAAAGGCTCCCAAGGGCAGAACATTCTCGCAGCGTGCCTCCTGACCATCCTGAGTCTCAGCCCTGACAACAACGGAACGGCCAGTGTGTCTGAGTGACAGAACTTTCCTTTGTTCTAAGAGTTGAGAGCGGAGGTTGCCAGAGAGTAACCAGATGATCCACCCAAGGTTAGCATCAGCCGCAAGCCTCGTGAACAGGTCGGAACTGTGGACAGCTGAATCACTATTCAGAACTAGCGCGTCATCAGGAACGAACCGGTCCTCTTCCTGACCTGCTGGGACCCACAGTCATCTTTTCTCCTGTGCACAAACTTCGCTAGTTAAAGCCAACACTAACTAGGCGGTCTTCAGAGAGCATCAGCAGCACACCGTCGCAAGCCGCACAGCACAGCCTGGCACGGAGCCAGAGAGCGCGGATTGGACAGCAACAAGCCTGCAGCTGTTTCTTTGCTTGTGTCTGCAGGAGATCTGAATCCCCAGAGATTGGATGAGTATTCAACTTCACTGCATTACTGCTCGAGAGTTCAATTGTTATCCCAACCAGTTGATATTAATTTAATTCCTAAGAGTTATGTACTTGTTTTGAGTATCTAATGTAGAAGTAGTAACCAAGTTCATTTACAAAATGGTCTAAATGAATGATATACTGAACGTATATCCTCTTGATATGTGTAACTCTTTGTAACTGAATGAATATATACTTTTTGTATTCTGATAACCCTCTCGATAAGTTCTGTTAGGTTTACACGCATTTCTATGAATTAATAAATGTATCCTCGTGTATTAGTACCTGTGTGTGTGCGTTGTTTGAGTTATACCGCAAGGTTGGATTCTAATGCCATTAAAAGAATCATTTTGTGATTTACAGCTACAATTAATAATTGTCCCCGTAAATGCCCAAACCCCTACAGAACTGGTGCCTCGTGAGAGCACACTACATTATTCACTGTTATGTTGCATTATACTGCGATTCAGCCACCGCATTACCATATTAGAACTAAAAAAACACTATAAGTAGTGTTAAGATACACACTTGGAATATAAAAGGGGTGAATAGCATAGCTAAAAGGAAAAATATTCTGAATGTTCTGAAACGAGATAAGATTCAAACAGCATTTTTACAGGAAACTCACTTGTATGATCTGGAACATAAACAAATTAAAAGGGAATGGGTTGGTCAAGTTTATTACTCATCATTCTCCACCAAAAAATTCTCATTCATAAGAATCTCCCATTTACAGTCAACTTATGTGGATAAAGAAGGTAGAGTGGTAATAGTTAAGGGATTACTATATGGGGAAGAAGTGGTGATAGGATGTATATATGCCCCTAATAATAATTAATTATAATTGCTTACACTATATAGCGCTTTTCTGGGCACTCCACTCAAAGCCCTTTACAGGTAATGTCCACCCCCACCAATGTGCAGCATCCACCTGAATGATGCGACGGCAGCCATAGTACGCCAGAATGCTCACCACACATCAGCTATCAGTAGGGAGGAGAGCAGAGTAATGTAGCCAATTTATAGATGGGGATTAGTAGGAGGCTTACCATGATTGGTAAGGGCCAATGGGAAATTTGGCCAGGATGCCGGGGTTACACCCCTACTCTTTTCGAGAAATGCCCTGGGATTTTTAATGACCACAGAGAGTCAGGACCTTGGTTTTACATCTCATCCGAAGGACGGCGCCTGTTTACAGTATAGTGTCCCCGTCACTATACTGGGGCATTAGGACCCACATAGACCGCAGGGTGAGCGCCCCCTGCTGGCTCCACTAACACCTCTTCCAGCAGCAACCTTAGTTTTTCCCAGGAGGTCTCACATCCAGGTACTGACCAGGCTCACACCTGCTTATCTTCAGTGGGTTGCCAGTTGTGAGTTGCAGGGTGATATGGCTGCTGGCATGTGAATGAAAAAGATGAACAATTCTTTATTGATGTGTTTGGACAACTTACTATTATGGATTGTAATAATATTATCTTTGCAGGAGACTTTAATTTTTCCTTCTGTCCTAGGTTAGATAAGATGTCATCTGCTGATGTGCCATCATCTAAAATCCCCAAAGTAGTGACCAATTATGCAGCGAAATGGGTGTTACTGATATATGGAGATTGTTCAACCCAACTGCTAAGGGCTTCACATTTTACTCCTCACCACATCAAACAGCTTCTTGTATTGACCACATCGTCCTATCTAGCCAAATGGCCCATCACGTAACAGATATAGGCATTGATCCAATTACTATATCAGATCATGCTGCTGTGACAATGAGTATGTCCTCTCCACAACCAGTGGAGCGCTCTCTTGTATGGAGACTTAATCCATTTAATCTGCTGGATGATGAATTCAGAAAGTTCCTTAATAAACAAACAAAACTATACTTACAGTGCAATGACATTGAAGAAACCGATCCTATGGCAGTATGGGAGGCTTATAAAGCATACATGAGAGGTATGATAATTTCTTAGTGTTTGCCTGTGCTCTAGGAACCCTGCAGGGGGTGGTGCAGCAGTGGAGCATGCCTGACCCTCGGCTGAGTGGTCATCTGGAGCACCTGAGTGATCTGGGATTCTCATTCTCACTTTTCAGGTCCACCCTGCACACTTCCTGATTGAGGAATCCCTCTATCGGCATGTTTACAATCTTTGGCTGGGGGTAGGTGTAGGACACCTTCTCGCTCCCCCCTTCCCTCTCTAGGGGCTGAGGGAGCTGCCCCAGCACTGGGATAGCTAGTTCACTGTCTTTGAACTCACTATCACTCACCAGGCCCGTCAGTGCAGGCGGGGATTCTGACACCCCCCTTTTCCATGTTCTGCACTAACAGCCAGGATGTGCTTTACCTGGTGGATCAGGTGGCTGCTTGGAGCACCGCTCCTGTGACAGGGAGGCTGTTAGGACCTCGGCTGGGGCACAACTACCCTGTATATCCGGGGAACAAGAAAATATTTTTATTTCTTGTCCAGAGGGAACAGAAGGAATCCCCGTATGGGCTTCTGTGTTTGGTGGACACTGTGTGAGCACAGTCTGCCTCTTGCCCCCCCTTTCCTTCTGTACAGAAGGCTTAGGAGCCTTGACCTGTTTCCACACTTTGCCTTTCTGGTGATCCACCAAAGGTTCCTCTCTGAGTCGCATGCCCTTCTCTTTTTCTACCCGTTTGAGCTTGCTGTATGACATCAAACACCTTTCAACCTCAGTGTCAATCAGTGTCTCACGGTGTAAGACATCTCCCATGGCAGTCTTGAGGTAAAAGCTTCCTGCTTTTCCTCTCTGTTTTACTGCCTGCACTGTGACTTCAGGGGTGGAGTCAGCACTCACTTGGGAGTGGCTGACCTCATCCAGGCAGGAACCCTTCAATCAGATAGACTGAGGGAGGGAGAGGGGGTGGGTCTCCGCCTCCTCCGGTGGAGAGTATCAGCTCATTTACACTTCTGGCACCCTTAGGGAGTGGTTGTCCCTGTCCTAATTAAGCTTGTTCAAGCCTGGGCAGGCGGGCGGCTACTGAATCTTTTTGTTCAGCTTTATCTAGCCCTTTCCCTCCCCCGGTGTTCTCATGGCACTTAGAACGCTGGGTGCGTTCTTGTGTACCTGCTTTGGAACGGGGCTTAGCCAGCTCATGAGCCTGTAATCCTTTGAGCAGGAGGGGATTCACCCTGCTGGCTCTGACGGTGAACACAGTCGCTTTAACAACTTTTTGCTCGGAGTGACTTTGGACATCATATTCCCAGGGTTTCTGCGCGAATCTCCTAATATCAGTCATTTTCATGGTTTGTGCATCTGTATGCATTAAGATCATCTTTCTGACTGACGGGTGGAGATTCGCAATGAATAAACCCTTGAAATGTGTGTTCTCTTCGCAACCCTCATCGTTTCGCCCTGCAAAATAAATTAATCTAAGTCTCTCGTAATATTCGCGAGGGGACTCTGCTCTCTTGTGCTTAATATTAAGGGCGGCGGCTACGGCAGCAGTCAGGTCAATAAACGCACTGTATTCTTGGATAAGTGCTTGACACAGCTCTTCAAAGTCATTACAGACTTTCTTCATCTGCCTAGCCATCCACTCATGTACAGCTCTGCTGGTAGTTTTCCTGACCAGAAACACTTTCTCCTGTTCTGTGGCGTTTGGCAGGTACTGCAGGGTATACCTGAGGTCCTGAATATAACTCTCGATATTATTCTCTGACACTGCGGGGACAAATCTCTCTATGTACTTCGCTAGCTCTCTCAGAGAATGGAGGTTTATTCTCCTAGCTTCTCTGCTGACGGAGATATGGCGGAGATCATGGTCAGACTTGTCGCTGTTAGAGAGAGTGCTTAATAGCGACTCAAATTCAGACCTTTTAGCAACCATCGTTAAACTTTAAAGAGTATTACTTTTAAGTACGAAATCACAGTTCTACCACAGAAAATCACAAGATCAAGTATGCAATCAACCCAGTAGATCGCAAAAGATCACAAAACAATCAAGCACTGCTTAAAGAGCCAGGGGAACTTTTTTCTTTCGGCTTTCAGCACACTGTATTGTCGTGTATGAAACCCGCAGCGTTTTATATGAATTATTCTGCTTGGTTGATTCATTTCAGTCTTGCCACGCCCATGTCAGGGACGCCAAATTAATGTAGTGTGCTATCACGAGGCTCCAGTTTTGTAGGGGTTTGGGCATTTACTGGGACAATTATTAATTGTGGCAGTAAATCACGAAATGATTCTTTTAATGGCTTTAGAATCCAACCTTGCGGTATAACTCAACGCACACACACAGGTACTAATACACAAGAATACATTTATTAATACATAAAATATTCATGTAAACCTAACAGATCTTATCGAGAGGGTTATCAGAATACAAAAGGTATATATTCATTCAGTCACGAAGAGTTACATATATCAAGAGGACATACGTTCAGTATATCATTCATTTAGACCGTTTCGTAAATCACTTGGTTACAACTTCTACATTGGATACTCAAAACAAGTACATAACTATTAGGAATTAAAGTGATATCAACTGGTTGGGATAACAATTGAATTCTCGAGCTGTAATGCATTGAAGTTGAATACTCATCCAATCTCTGGGGATTCAGATCTCCTGCAGGCACAAAGAAGCAGTTGCAGGCTTGTTGCTGTCCAATCCGCGCTCTCTGGCTCCGTGCCAGGCTGTGCTGTGCGGCTTGCGACGGTGTGCTGCTGATGCTCTCTGAAGACCGCCTAGTTAGTGTTGGCTTTAACTAGCAAAGTTTGTGCACAGGAGAAAAGATGACTGTGGGTCCCAGCAAGTCAGGAAGAAGACCGGTTCGTTCCTGATGAAGCGCTAGTTCTGAATAGTGATTCAGCTGTCCACAGTTTCGACCTGTACATGAGGCTTGCTGCTGGTGCTAACCTCGGGTGGATCCTCTGGTTAATCTCTGGCAACCTCCGCTCTAGACTCTTAGAACAGAGGAAAGTTCTGGCACTTGGACACACTGGCTGTTCCGTGGTTGTCCGGGCTGAGTCTCAGGATGGTTAGAAGGCGCGCTGCAAGAATGTCCTGCCCTTAGGTGCCTTTCTGCTCCTGGGCCGTCCTGCCCTGGAATTGTCTCGCACCCTTGAAATTCTCCTTAGAATTCTCCTTAGAATAGTCTTTAGAATAGTCTCTCAGGCCCTCTGTGTTGCCTGTTTTTACCTGGAGGAACTACAGCTCGTTCATTGGCTGAAAGTTTCATGGGCATCAGAGACCCACGTGGGTTACCCGGCCCTACCAGTCCCTGATTGGTTGATCAAGGTGAGATATGAGTCACTTACTCCTGACACTTAGGAATGCAGTCCAGATGTCCATCTGGCACTCCCTAGACAGATAGGCGCCAATGGATGACCATTGATCATGATAGCCAGGCTTAGCTAAGTGCATCCCCATTTGGGAGCTGTCCCTTATCAAAAGAAAACATCTTTAAATCAGCCTGCATGAATAGTTTCTCTGTGGCTGCACCACAGAGATGAAGAGAGAGATGGGGCCTCATTTGGGAAAGCACAGCAACACTTTATTCTGTCTTATTAACAAGCATTGCCGCTACAGTGGTGTCTTTCTGGTCTAAATTTACATTATCAATCTTGGAGAGATTTCTTAACTGAATAAAAGGTTACTATAGAGTCTGCTAAATCCACCTACTTCTCTCACATCATTGGAAAACACCCCAAAAAAAACAGACATCTTTTCTCCACCATCAACAGACTGCTCAAGCTAAACTGCCCCACCACATTATATGCCTCATCACAACTTTGCAACACATTCTTAGATTTCTTTCTCTCCACTACGCATATAATTTCCATACCTCCTCCCTCCTCATCCAACTTCTCTGGTTCCCTTCTCTCCAGCTTCTCTCTTCTTGACTCAGCATCCCTCAATTAACTAGTTACTTGCATGAAACCCACCACATCTATTTTAGATTCCATTCCCACCACTTTATTTCAGTCCTGTTTCTCTTCTCTCTGTCCCATTGTCCTCAATATTATACATGAATCCATGAGCACTGGCATTGTACCAACGGTCCTCAAAACTGCTGCCATTACCCCCGTGCCAAAAAAGCCTAACATGGCTCTCGACAATCTTAAACAATTTTCGCCCCATCTCCAACTTACCCTTTCTTGCTAAAATTCTAGAATGTGCTGTCACACTTCAGTTACATAACCACCTCATGACAAACAACCTTTTCGAACCCTTCCAATCTGGCTTCCGTCAACTAACGATCTTCTAATAGCTGCTGATTCTAATTCTCTTTCTATACTCATCCTTCTTGATCTCAGTGCTGCTTTTGACACTGTTGACCATAACATCTTACTTTCTCGTCTTGAGACTGTGTTTGGAGTTTCTGACACTGCTCTCAAATGGTTCAAATCTTACCTCACTGATAGCTGTCACTTTGTCTTTCTTAATGGGTACAGGTCTGAAATTGGTCTTGTTAAGTCTGGTGTTCCTCAAGGCTCAATACTGGGCCCCTTGCTCTTCAGCATTTACATGTTTCCATTTGGTCAGCTCAAATATACATCCATACCAAAACTAACACTGATGTGACTGTCTCTGTTCTATCTAATTGCATCTCTGACATAAAAATTTGGATGACTCAAAACTTCCTTCATCTTAACTGCGACAAGACTGAAGTCATGCTTATTGGGACCCCCCATCAACTTCGTAAAGCCAGTCCTGTAATCCTATCTCTGTAGATGGTTCTGTACTTGAACTTCAATCATAATTGAAAAACCTTGGGGTTATATTCGATTCTGGCTTAACATTCGACCCACATGTGCAGCATACTGTCAAACATCTTTTTTTCACCTCAGAAATATCGCTAGACTACGCCCTATGTTATCACTAACTGTGGCTGAAAAGCTCATCAACACATTTGTGTTCAATCGAATTGACTACTGTAATGCTTTACTCGCTGGGATAAATCTACTCTGAACAAACTGCAGTATGCCCAAAATTCAGCAGCCAGAATCCTGACCAGGTCTAGTGCAAGTGTTCACATTACTCCTATCCTGGAGTCCTTGCACTGGCATCCTGTCAAATTCCGTGTAAACTTTAAAATCCTCATGCTCACCTATAAGGCTCTGCATGGCTTGGCACCTCAGTACCTGTCTGAACTTTTATCGCCCTACTCCCCACCTCGCAACCTTCGCTCTTCTAATTCTGCTCTCTTTACTATCCTACAAGCCACATTGTATGGGTGACAGGGCCTTCTCCTGTTATGCCCCCAAGCTCTGGAACTCTCTCCCCAAGGATATCAGAGAGTCACCTTCTCTAAACTCCTTCAAAGCCAGACTCAAAACCCTCTTCTTCAGGAATGCCTTTACTTAACTGGTTCCATTCTTCACCCCTCTTCTTTCTTAGTACCACCATCCATGGTCTCCTCTATATATTATAATTGTGTTTCTTCTTGTGTATTCTTCTTATTTATTGTTGTTGTCATCCTGTAAAGCGCTTTGAGAAGCCACCTTTAAAGGCGCTTTATAAAATAAAGTTTATTACTATTATCATTATTATTATAAAGTTAGTGATACTATGTAAAGAAGTAAAAAAATATTTATGTCTTCCTTGAATCGGCATTTCTTCCCACCCCCTTCCCCCAGTTTGAGAAGTGAAAAAAGAGTAGCTTTTGTTTGAACAGTAAAAATTCTCCAATATCATAATGTATTGGCAACACAGGGGTTGCCAATTCAGTCTTATAAAGCCAGCATGCCATAATACTTTGCAGCTGTAACACTATTTTCTAAAAATATTGTTTTCTAAAAAAGTAATCATTTTCTCACTGTATCCTTTTTAAATAGGTAATCCAAAGCACTTTATTGTTTACAGGGAAAGGTACTGAAGGTGTGTGCTAATCAAAGCAGGGAGTTCTAAATCAGTTTTTTCAGGCATTTCTTTAATTCTAGTATTGTACCAAATATGTGGAGTTTCAACTACTATACCTGTACCTAAAAAATATAACTCAAAAGCACAAGTGACTTTTGATGGCAGTCTTCAACTTTCGACTGGTGGATATTTTGCATTGACATGCAAGTATTTTCTGTGTGTTTGTGTCAATGCTAAAATTAAATCTGTCTGCAATATCTTAATGTAACCACAAAAGTTGCAGCTTTAGGCTAAAAAAAGGGTAAATTAAAAGAATTGTTGCGGGTATTTTAACAGATAACTCACAGAGATTGCATTATGTTAGGAACTCCAATTCCCACAAAAAAACACTGTGCTTCCACTATATTTGTCTAGATCTCTTCATCATTCCTTCTGCTCCTCCCAGGGTAATTTGCCCCTTTTCTAACCAAACCAGCATTCTGTCCAACTCTTTTGTCACAGTGATTCTTTAGAAGACTAGATTTTCTAACCACCTTACACACCTAAAGAATGTCTACAGAAAAATCGAGGAGAGAGGTCAGAGAAATACTTACATCTTGCACAGCGACCACCAAAAGATGCACTTTTTACTCAAGATTAGGCAACGAATATAATTTATAATAATTTATTCACAGACAAACTCATACCATGACCAATTTTCCTAGAAACAATTTACCTCCCAGTATGTATTTGGTTTGTGGTAGGAAACCAGAGCACCCAGAGGACTCCATGCAAACATAGGGAGAACATACAGAGTCCAGTCAGATAGCATCCCAGGATTTGAGCCATTTCAATTAAGCTACTTTCAACAGCACGAACATAGCACTAACAAATGAGACCAGTTTGGTTCTCCTGTGCCATTGTATGGGAGCTTTGTGGCGTCACCCCCCCCAATGCCAGTAATCAACACAAAAACACAAAGGGAGCACTAACAGATGCTGAGCTTTTTAAGAAACTAAACTTGATTACAATTATGTATACCAGTGGTTCTCAAACTGTGGTACACATACCAGGAGTGGTTCACGGAGCACCGCCAGCTGGTACGCCATGTGACCCTGGAACTCTGTTGTGTGCGCTGTAAAATCGGGACGGGTTTTCGTATTTTCTATTTTAATAAGTGTCAAATACGCAGCCTACATACTACGATACAGCGCGCGCTAAAGCTTGAGTGGAAACAGAGCTACAATGTCATTTTATACCACTCTATATGAATGCGTGCTACAAACGTACAGATACAGCCATTCAAAGTACGCAGCACAGACACGTACTGTGGGTATTTGGCTACAGCCTCGCGCATTGTGACACAAAATACTGCGGTACGTGATTGGTTGACCGACAGGGGCACTTGTGGTGCGTTGGTCGGTCGTAGAAAGATTTAAATGTCTTTACTGTGCCCATTTTAGTATTGAATATTAATATGGAATTTTACCACTGAAGGGCAATCTTAGTAGCTGAGCATGAAAAGAATAGGGGCATACTGTAACTCGTGTGAAGGCCATAAACTATATTAATTTTGGAATATAAACATACAGTATATGGCTGGTCTTGGTACTTTAAAGAAAACATACAAACCAGTATTCCATTTCTCCCTAAACATTTTAGGCATCAAAGTCTTTAACTAACGTGATACCTGAGTCAACAAGCATACTTTTAGAATTTGATTAAAAGCGAATATAATATGGAATTGCATATCTAAAGAAATGAATAACGATATAATTATATTCATGTACCGCAACACAAGAATAGTATACGCTGTACATTGTCTGTTGATAATGTTTCTGTAGGGCTTTTTCAACACTCCTCATGCGACCTTGCCAGTGGCGCTGTGGGTTAGGTTCCCAACTCACCCATCACACGTTTGGTGTTCGAATCCAGCCTGAGCCATGATTTTTTTTAACAAACATTTCTTTTCCCTGGGTCAGAGATTAAATAAAACTTCACTCGCACCAAACAAATTTATATTTCTAAATATCACAACATGATCGAATTTAAGTCATTTTAATAACAATGAATAGTCACCTATGCGTTACAATATAAACATTTATATTGATTAAAATCGCGTTTTGATTTAAATCGCAAACGCGTGTTTAAATATATGTGTTTTTTGATTCACAATCAGACAAATGCAACATAAATTGTGTAGTGTGCTCTCACGAGGCTCCAGTTTTGTAGGGGTTTGGGCATTTACTGGGACAATTATTAATTGTGGCAGTAAATCACGAAATGATTCTTTTGATGGCTGTAGAATCCAACCTAGGCGATATAACTCAAATAACGCACACACACAGGTACTAATACACGAGGATACATTTATTAATACATAAAATATTCATGTAAACCTAACAGATCTTATCGAGAGGGTTATCAGAATACAAAAGGTATATATTCATTCAGTCACGAAGAGTTACATATATCAAGAGGACATACGTTCAGTATATCATTCATTTAGACCGTTTCGTAAATCACTTGGTTACAACTTCTACATTGGATACTCAAAACAAGTACATAACTATTAGGAATTAAAGTGATATCAACTGGTTGGGATAACAATTGAATTCTCGAGCTGTAATGCATTGAAGTTGAATACTCATCCAATCTCTGGGGATTCAGATCTCCTGCAGGCACAAAGAAGCAGTTGCAGGCTTGTTGCTGTCCAATCCGCGCTCTCTGGCTCCGTGCCAGGCTGTGCTGTGCACCTTGCGATGGTGCGCTGCTGATGCTCACTGACCAGCTAGTTAGTGTTGGCTTTAACTAGCAAAGTTTGTGCACAGGAGAAAAGATACTGTGGGTCAGCAAGTCAGGAAGAAGACCGGTTCGTTCCTGATGAAGCGCTAGTTCTGAATAGTGATTCAGCTGTCCACAGTTTCGACCTGTACATGAGGCTTGCTGCTGGTGCTAACCTCGGGTGGATCCTCTGGTTAATCTCTGGCAACCTCCGCTCTAGACTCTTAGAACAGAGGAAAGTTCTGGCACTTGGACACACTGGCTGTTCCGTGGTTGTCCGGGCTGAGTCTCAGGATGGTTAGAAGGCGCGCTGCAAGAATGTCCTGCCCTTAGGTGCCTTTCTGCTCCTGGGCCGTCCTGCCCTGGAATTGTCTCGCACCCTTGAAATTCTCCTTAGAATTCTCCTTAGAATAGTCTTTAGAATAGTCTCTCAGGCCCTCTGTGTTGCCTGTTTTTACCTGGAGGAACTACAGCTCGTTCATTGGCTGAAAGTTTCATGGGCATCAGAGACCCACGTGGGTTACCCGGCCCTACCAGTCCCTGATTGGTTGATCAAGGTGAGATATGAGTCACTTACTCCTGACACTTAGGAATGCAGTCCAGATGTCCATCTGGCACTCCCTAGACAGATAGGCGCCAATGGATGACCATTGATCATGATAGCCAGGCTTAGCTAAGTGCATCCCCATTTGGGAGCTGTCCCTTATCAAAAGAAAACATCTTTAAATCAGCCTGCATGAATAGTTTCTCTGTGGCTGCACCACAGATATGAAGAGAGAGATGGGGCCTCATTTGGGAAAGCACAGCAACACTTATTTCTGTCTTATTAACAAGCATTGCCGCTACATATCCCCCCTTTTTGAAGGTCACGAGGTCCTGAGGCGTTGTTGCCTTCAAAACAAAACAGAGTTAAGTGATGTCCCTTGTCATTAGAACATTAACCTTAAATGTCCACATTAATCCTCGAGAATTCATACCAGAACCAGCATTGGGAACAAACAGGATGAATAACATCTGGAGTATGTGTAAACACGGTTGGAGACATCATCTCAGTCTAGGCATTACACATCAGGAAGTTCACTGTTAATATCTGATACTTCTATAGGCAGATATTTGGGAAGAAGTAACTTCCTCTCTTTTGACATGCTACCTTTGACTCATTTGTGCTACCCGGAGTACATCCTGATGTAAGAGTACAGCATTCAGAGTACACTGTCAGTTATGATCCAGCTACCCAGCAGCAGTGTTACAATAACACCGGTTCCTGTTCCCAGACCCCCTGATGAACCACAACACCTGTGTTGGGCACCTGCTAGGGTGGTTTGGAGGTTTGTTCCATTAAAGCAAACTACCTGTACCTCTTCAGGGCTTACTGTTTCTTGGATTCCTATCCAATTCAATAGTGTGGCACCTGAAAGCATCCACGACCTCCAGTTTGGTCTTATGTTGTCTGGTTCCAGACCGTACAGTGTTAAGTCATCAAGCTGTACTATGGCCTCCTCGGGAACTTACAGGAACTGTTTTATTAAGTAGCTGTATCATGCCTGTCACAAGTCATGGTGACAGTTAAATGTGGTGTGCTGACCAGCCAATTACGTCCCACCTGCTCTTCATGGGGTTCATTAACCTCCCTCTGCCCGTTAGTAGCTTTACACCCTTCATTGGTGGATCGTTTAGACACAGCCAATGGATAGCATTGGTAGCCATACCCATCTCAAGATTTGGAACCGAATTCAATCTTGGATTGCCTTCTGGGTGAGCTATGAGCAATGGGGTTAATGTCACACACTCCTCTACTGAGAAGAGTGGAATCAAGTGGGTTGGGATTTGTGCCATGGCTAGACTAGCTACAGTGGTACTAAACTCCCTTAACAGGTCTTGTGTCAACATTCTGGCCTGTTGCACACAAGCATAAACCCACTGTATAACACCAACAATCATGTCCACTGGTTGGGGGATAAGGTTTAACCCTGTTGCATAGGAAGTTGCCTGTAGGGTTTCCCCTAAGCTTTCCAACTTTTGCTGCTGTTGATACAGTCTGTCACTACCGTCTGGCATCTCTGACACCTGCCTTCTTGGGGCAGTCAGGGTGAGAGTGCCAGTAGCACACAAACCTACCAGAAATATCAAACGCATCGTTTGAAATATCAAACGGTGGCGGCAGCAATCAGTCCTCCCAAAAGTCTTTTCGGGTGGCTGATCCCAGTCATCTCCTTCTGAGTGACTGTCGCCTATCTAAGCTGGCGCAGCATGTACATGGTGTCTTTCTCAGTATGCCGTGTGGCATCCTGGGCAACAACATCCTGGAAATCTGGGGAGATCTGACGAATCTGCTAATGCTGCTCCTTCGTTTCCAGGGCATCTGCTTTTCGATTTGTCCATGCCTGTGCTCTAGGAACCCTGCAGGGGGCGGTGCAGCGTTGGTGCATGCCTGACCCTCGGCTGCGTGGTCATCTGGAGCACCTGAATGATCTGGGATTGTTACCCCATTCTCACTGTTCAGGTCCACCCTGCACTTTTCCTGATTGAGGAATCCCTCTATTGGCATGTTAACAATCGCTCGCTGGGCGTGGGTGTAGAACACCTGCTTGCTCCCCCCTTCCCTCGCTAGGGGTTCAGGGAGCTGCCCCAGCACTGGGATAGCTAGTTCACTGTCTTTAAATTCACTCCACAGACACATCAGCGACATATCATAAAACATTTGCAAATATTGTTAAATTATTACTTGTTTTTCAGGAAGAGAAAAAAAAAACTTGCTTATCCAGTCTCTCGACATAAAATTATTTTTCAAGCAATGCAACTAACGTCGGGCAACGTGTTTTTTTTAATCCAACATTGACAGCCACATCTTAAATCTTGTCAGTCAGCTCTTTTTTCTCTATTTGAATTGTGGAGATTCAAACAACTTGGGATAACAAGTGGTCTCAAAGTCACCGAGCTCACAAAGCTTCAACAACAGATGACAATTTCCTTAGTCCTTCCTTAGTCTTCCTGAAATTGTCAGATTATGAGTGAACAAAAGCATTTTATTAAAAACATGTTTGCATGTGTTTGAGAGCTATATTATGTATTTTTCATATGTAAGATATAATGATGTGTTCCTGCTTACACATTGCACGACTTTTAAAGCTAGAGCCTTGTTTTGTCGAAGGACAGCACATACTTTGAAAAGACCGCAAATGTATTAGCAAGGGTTAATTGCACTATGGACCGCACAAAGAAATTTAAAATAGTCTTCTTTAGGTGTGAGAGCAGGAGTGGATCACAGCAGGTGATCAGAAAAAGGAAACAATTGTTACGCCCGGGTAATAAAAGCATTTTATTAAAAAAGCGTTTGCGATTGTCTGGGTATTTACTTTGTAATCTGTGGTCCTTTTAACTGGTTTTACATCTACTGTATTGGTTTGAGATGCCACTTTTAAAGGTGATATGTAAAATAATGTTTTTTTTATTATTGTTCTAGAGAAACATGATCAGATTTTCCCTGGTTCAGAAAAAAAGATCTAAAGAATACTAGTTTGTCACTCTTCTCATTCCCTCTTTGCTAAATGGCTTTTGAAGAGAGTCACATGAAGAGAGAGGTGAAACAGCCCTATACAGCCCTGTCGCAGTACACAAATATAATTATATCTTATTAATTTCTTTAGATACGCGATTCGTTTAATACAGTCTTTGCTGTGCTCTTGAGCATCCTTGTAATATTTTGAGCTCTGGTTGAATGATAAGTGTAGCAGTTTAAATAATTTTTGTAGTTAGAAATTATGAAACGCTCTGTTAAAAGCAAGGGAGTTTTTATGTCTGTTACAGTAAAAGAAAATGCCTGACAAAGTAGGGCTTGGACAGATTCCAAGTGCATTTTTGCAATTTACGTTGCATTTAGCATTGTGCTGCTGTAATACTGTTTAAAATAATTAAAAGTCTAAACAGTATCAGCTTTATTTATTTATGGGTTGCAATTTAAAAAAAAACGCACTTAAATGCAATTTAGAGTTTTCTGGCAAGAGGAGACACCCAAATTAATAATGTAACATGCCACTGTTTGTGTATGAATAAGGTTATACTGCCATTTCCTTAGATACCTGATTCCAAAAAATTTTTTTTTTTTTAATTCCCGGCAGAACCGGGCATCCATAAGAATCAAGTAATAGGTTTATTCCATGCTGAAAAAAAAGAAGAAAAAAAAACACATTCCATAAGAATCAGCGCTTTTATATAGCACCTTTAAAGGTGGCTTCTCAAAACGCTTTACAGGATAAAACCAACAATAACATTAACAACAATATTGTATTTCATTGCACTTTGACAGATCGTCAAAGTCAATTGTTGACTCTTCTCTCTTTACTACTTGTATGGAGTGACTGAGCTCCGCTCTGTACCACACAATGATCCCCCCAGAGTCTCTGCCCCGCGTGATTTGTTTTTTTTTGACAGAGGGCAAAAAACTCTCTCTCTCGCTCGCCCACCCCCCCTCTCTCTCTCTCTTGCTTGCCCTCCCCCTGTGTATTGTCTGTTTAGGGTTCTGTAGCATTCCACATGGCTGGACACCTTGTTCCCCCCTCCTGCCCCTCTCTGTGTACAGTAGAGCCTCCTGTCCTGACTGGTGGAGCTCATACGACTGTGTCTGGAGAGAAGCCAGGGTATCGGCTTGTTCCCCCCTCCCACCCCACTCTGTATACAGTAGAGCCTCCTGTCCTGACTGGTGGAGCTCATACAGCTGTGTATAAAGACATTTAATTAAACACGGGTTTGTGATTTAAATGGAAATGGGGGTGACGGGAACTCTTAATCGAAATAAAAATAAAATAAATAAAACAGGTTTCGATTGTTAATAACCACTTTTCATGCTTGAAACACCTGGTTACCCAGAGAGGACAGGCTGTGCTCCCACTGCCAGCAAGCAGGGAGAAATAGAGACAGAGGTGCACTTCCTACTTCACTGTGACAGGAGATGGGAGAAATTTAATACTGGTGTGTATTTTTTCTGTGAAATACGGTACCAAGACCAGTATTCTGGGTTGTCCCTATACCAGAGATTATGGTAGGCTTCAGAATCGTGACAGCATCTTGTACCTCCAGCAACCTTATTGACTATATCTCTTGCAGTAAATGCCCAGCCATCTACATTGGAGAAACAGGAAGGAGACTCGGAGACCGCTTCAGAGAACACGTCAGGGCTGTGAAGATTAAAGATCTCTCTAAGCCCATTGTTTCTCATTTCACCTCTGACGGCCATGACCACTCTAATCTCTCCATCCATGTTCTCAAAGACGGTTTTCCGAACTCATACATCAGAAAGACCACCGAAACCAAAATTATTCTGCAGCTAGGATCACACATTCTCCCTTCTCTTAACGACAGACTACTGTTCTTTTAAATTTTCTCCCTTCATTGGAAGTTTCATTTCACAGCTCTTGATTGGCCTCTCTTTCTGTCCCCTGCTCCCGCCTCTCACTCCTCCTCCCTCCCAACCTTTGTTCTCCCGCTACTTTACTTTTGCCTACTGCCCTGTCTCTCTCACACCTGAAGAAGGCTCCACGGCCGAAACGTGTTCTCTTTCTTCTTTTTTTCAGCATGAAATAAACCTATTACTTGTTCCTTTGCAGCCTACGCATTCTGACGCAGCTACCCACCTGAACTGATATCAATATATTTTGCATTTGTCTGATTGTGAATCAAAAAACACATATATTTAAAGGTGATATATAAAACCAAGGCTTTAACTTGCCTTAACTCTGCAAGTCTGAGTTCTTGTGTCCGTCCTATCCGAACCCGAAAGTATTACAATATGTATCTTTATAGCAGGTGGTGTACAGCTTTTTAGTATAGATTACACTTTTCTAAAATGTATTTAAAAAATAAAAACGATTACAATCTAATCTTTCCACGTTTGATCCCAAGATCCCAAGAAAAATAAATCTAAACGGGGAGAAAGCTATGCTGAAAGTTTATTAAGATACTGTGATGTCTCCGGGGGAATAGGTAAATGTAATAAGTACGAAAGTACTCACTCCACACACTCTTCTCTTATTCTTGTGAAGTTTTCGCCTTTTCTTTCGTTCATCCGTCTTCCAAACCAGTCCGCAATCTGTTTTCTCTATCCTTATTCAGTCCGTGTTCCAAAAGTCAGTAAAATCCCATAAATCCACGCCAAGTCCGAATCACAAGCCGTATACAGTTATCCTTTAGTTATTCCGTAAATCTTTTGTCCTTAAATCTTTATCCACTCCAACCAAACTCCACTATCTCCGCCAAACGCATTCACCTACTGGCTTCCACGCCGGTTCACTGTTTCCAGGCCATATACATTTTGTCTCCTGATGAGACCCACCTGCGTCCTTTCCATCTGCGGGTCAGCTGGTTTCTCTTAGCGGCCATCTTGGTCAGGTCTAAGTCGAGTATAGTGTGCAGATCGTTCCTAACATACCTGTCCTGGATGACCCTTCCTCTGGCCCTCTTACATACCCTCCCCCTGAGATCAGCCCCATCCTTGGAGGCTGTCTGGAAAACAAACAATGCATCCGCGAGAGGGCATCGACATTACCTTGTTTTCTTCCCGGTCTATAAACCGTTTGGAACTGAAACCTCTGGTGACTAAGGCCCCATCGAGTAATTCGATCATTTTTGTCCATATTTCTTAACAACCAGGTTAGTGGTGCATGGTCCGTATACAGGATAAATCTTCTTCCCAATAAATAATATCTTAGATAGGGCCCACTTTATCGCAAGATTGTGGAATAATGTTTTTCCGCAGAATTTAACTTACTGCTGATATACAAAATGGAGTGCTCCAATCCTTCAACTTCTTGCGACAGTATGGCTCCAATCCCAGTGTCAGATGCATCAGTTTGTACCATGAATGTTTTGTCGAAGTTAGGCACCTGCAAGACTGGTTGGGAGGATAAAGTCTTTTTTAGTTCTTGAAAGGCCCTCTCTTCCCTTCCTGTCCTTCCTTATTTTTTCAGGATAACTCGTCTTTGTTAAGTCGTGCAATAGGGCTGCAATCGAGGCAAATCCCGAAAGTAACTCGCCAATCCCAAAAACGTATTTGCTTCTTTGTAGAGGGTTTAGGCCAGCTTCTAATTAACTGCACCTTCTGTTCTTGGGGCATGATCATTTCCCTCCCAAATGTATAGCCGAGATAATTGGCTTCCTGGGTCCCTAGACAACATTTACTTGGATTAGCCGTTAACCCTGCTTCTCGCAAAGCTCCAGTTACTGCATTCAGGTGTTGTAGGTGCTGTTCACAAGTCGTGCTATGAATTATAACATCATCTAAGTAGGCAGCCACAAAATCTCGGTGAGGTCGGAGTATTCGGTCCATTAATCTCTGAAAAGTAGCTGGAGCTCCATGTAAACCAAACGGTAGGACCCTATACTGGTATAGCCCCTCAGGGGTGGCAAAAGCGGTCTCAATTCCGCCAGAGGCACTTGCCAATATCCCTTTGTAAGATCTAGCGTATTGATATATCGAGCGTTACCCAATCGCTTGATTAACTCATCTATACGGGCCTAGGGTTTGCGTCAAACATCGAGATCTCATTTAACCTTTTAAAATTATTACAAAACCTGATAGTTCCGTCCGGCTTGGGTATCAGCACTATGGGACTAGCCCACTCGCTATGGGATTCTTCTATTATCCCCATTCTTAACATTTTTTCTACCTCTTCCCTAATTAATTTCCTTTTGGCTTCAGGAATTCGATATGGGGGCAGTCTTACCCTTTTTCCTGGTTCTGTGATAATCTTATGTTGAATGAGGTGAGTTTGACCAGGACTCTGAGAAAAAACATCCTTGTTTTGTGAGAGGAATTCTTGTAGTTCCTGCTTCTGTGAGGGTGCCAGGTCTCCCAGGGTGACAGCCCCAGTTTCTTCTTCCATTGGGTCAGGGGAGAAGTGGGTGAGCAGAACTTCTGCACCATGCCATCTCTTTAATAAGTTTACATGGTAGATTTGATGCTGTCTCCGTTTGTCAGGTTGCTAACTTTGTAGTTGACCGGACCCACCTTTTCCTCCACCTCATAAGGTCCCTGCCAGGAGGCCAGGAATTTACATTCTGGGGTTGGGACTAATAGCAATACTTTGTCCCCTGGCTGAAATTCTCGCACATTAGCTTCCCTATTATAAATCTGTCTTTGTTGTGCCTGGGCCTTCTCCAGATTTTCCTTCACAATGGGGACAACAATGTTTATTCTTTCCCTCATTTGTTCAACACGTTCAATGACAGTTTGCAAGGGTGAGGGTTGATGCTCCCAAGACTCTTTGACCAGATCTAGTAATCCCCATGGTCTCCGAGCGTATAACAACTCAAATGGAGAAAACCCGGTCGAAGCCTGCGGTACTTCTTGAATCGCAAACATTAGATAGGGGAGCAATTGGTCCCAATGTTTACAGTCTTTCTGCATGGCCTTCCTCTGCATGCCTTTGAGGGTCTTGTTAAAGCGCTCCACCAGTCCATCCGTTTGTGGGTGATTTACGGAGGTTCTGATTTGATTAATACCCAATAGTTTACTTAAATCTTGAATAACTTTGGACATAAAAGGAGTTCCCTGATCTGTTAAGATCTCCTTAGGGATTCCCTAGAAAAGACCTGTACTAGCTCCCTCGCTATATTTTTGGCTGTGGCGGCTCTCAAGGGAATGGCTTCGGGGTACCTTGTGGCGTAGTCCACTATTACCAGTATATACTGATGTCCTTTGGTGGTTTTGATCAGGGGTCCCACCAAATCCATTCCAATCTGTTCAAACGGAGTTTCAATAATGGGGAGAGGAATCAAAGGATTCCTATAATAAGGTTGCGGGGCAGTTTTCTGACATTCTGGGCATTCCCGACAATATTTCTCAATGGCCTTATATATACCTGGCCAAAAGAACTGAGCAAGCAGTCTCTCAGCTGTCTTCTTCACGCCCAGGTGTCCTCCCAGGAGGTGGCTATGGGCCAGGTTGAGGAGTTTCGCTTGCTAGGCTCAGGTTATAAGGAGTTGCTCCACTTCTTCTTGATCCCTCTTCTGCACCTGGTAGAGGAGATTGTTTTTCACCATGAAATAAGGGTAACTCAGGGTACTGTTATCATTACAGAACTTTCCCTCAATTTTTCTCACATGTCCCCATGCATGTCTCAAATTTCCATCTTCCAACTGGGCCGTCCCAAACCTCCCTCGATGTTCTGGCGGTTCCCAGTCTGGCAAATCCATATTTAAGAATTCATCTCCCAATTCAGAGCCTACCTCCTGTTGGTCTGCCTCTCCAGGGGAATTGGTGTTGTCCTCCGAGATTCCAGGATACGGAAGTGGACATTGCCTGGTGGACTGGACAGTATTCCAGAGTTGACGAAAGTGGGGACAGTCTCGTCCCAACACCACTGGGTGAGGCAATTTTTCAACCACCCCTACAATCGATCTATATGTTCCTATTTCAGTAGAAATGGGAATTCTTGCAGACGGATATACTTTAGTTTCCCCATGAATACAAGTAATAGGGATCGCTTCTGCTTGCCTGATCTCGGTGTCTTCGGGTAGTGCTGCAGAGGTCACCAGTGTCACCGTACTCCCCGAGTCTAACAAGGCCTCGACATGTTTTTCCCCTATCTTGATTTTAGCAATATGGGGTTCTTCACAGGATGGGACGCTTGCGGTGAGGTAGTTGCATTTTCCCTCTTCTCTGGTGTCCATTTGCATAGGTTCACACCAATTGGGGCAATTACTGGCTAAATGTTCCTCTTCGAGGCACTTGAAGCATCTGCCGGACTCTTTCCATGGTTGAGCTCTTTGTACCGATCGTCCCTGAAGAGAAGTCTTAAATTGTGGTGGAGCTCGATAATCCATGTACTTTAGTGACTGAAGCTTCATTTAATTCTCCAAACTCTTGGGGTTTCTCCTCTCTTCTTTTTGAACTTCCCCTCTTTCCTCTTTAATCAAAGCTTCAGTAGCCTGCTGTCAGTCCGCTAAATCAGCTGCCTGGTCTAATGTCTGAGGATCCCCATCACTCACTTTTCTTTTCACGTGAAGAGGCAGACTCCTCACAAAGTGATCCAATACCACTCTTTCTACCACTTGCCCCGCGTTTAGTTCTTCTGGCTGAAGCCATTTTTTAGCCAGATGTACAAGGTCAAACATTTGAGATCTCGTTGGCTTATCCATTTGATACGTCCAGTTATGGAACCAGATCGCTCGTATCGCCCTTGTTACTCCTAATCTTGCCAAGATCTCCTTTTTAAGAGTCTCATAGTTCTCAGCATCTTCCTCTTTTAAATCATGATAGGCCTTCTGGGCTTCCCCAATTAAATAAGGCGCTACTCTCCCTGCCCATTGCTCTCTGGGCCATGCATTCCTGGCAGCTGTTCTCTCAAAAGTGGTTAAATATGCTTCCACATCATCGAGCTCTGTTATCTTTTGAAGCCCAATTTCTTCCATCTTACTGGGTCTCTCCCTGTTACTGAGGACCGTCTAATTTCGTCTCCTAATCTTTGCAATTCCACTCTCACCAAATTCTGCTCTTCTATAATTCGTTGATTCATCACCATTTGAATCTTATTAACCTCCTGCTGTGCCTGTATGGCTTCTTGTTGTCCCTTTAAAGCCTGGAACTGGGTTAGGGTGGCTTGGGACAATTGTTGTATCAATTGTTCCATTGTTCTTAGCGAGAGTTCACACCCAAACCGAGAGAGAAGAGAAAAAAAAAGTCAACTTTTTATTTCCACAAGTCTTAGTCCCGATCAGCGGGTTGCCTGCATCCTCCACCAATTGTGGTGTCTCCGGGGGAATAGGTAAATGTAATAAGTATGAAAGTACTCACACCACACACTCTTCTCTTATTCTCGTGAAGTTTTCACCTTTACTTTCGTTCATCCGTCTTCCAAACCAGTCCGCAATCCGTTTTCTCTATCCTTATTCAGTCCATGTTCCAAAAGTCAGTAAAATCCCACAAATTCGCGCCGAGTCCAAATCACAAGCCGTTTACCGTTATCCTTTAGTTATTCCATAAATCTGTTTTCCTTAAATCTTTATCTTCTCCAACCAAACTCCACTATCTCCTCCAAACGCATTCACCTACTGGCTTCCGCACCGGTTCACTGTTTCCAGGCCATATACATTTTGTCTCCTGATGAGACCCACCTGCGTCTCGTTGTCTTTCAGACTGAGTCCTTTCCATCTGCAGGTCAGCTGGTTTCTCTTAGCGGCCATCTTGGTCAGGTCTAAGTCAAGTATAGTGAGCAGATCGTTCCTAAAATACCTGTCCTGGATGACCTTTCCTCTGGCCCTCTTACAATACCTAGAAGACAAAGATATCAATTTATGTTGCATTTGTCTGATTGTGAATCAAAAAACACATATATTTAAACACGCGTTTACGATTTAAATCAATTTTAATCAATATAAATGTTTATATTGTAAAGCATGGGTGACTATTCATTGATATTAAAATGACTTAAATTCGATCATGTTGTGATATTTAGAAATATAAATTTGTTTGGTGCAAGTGAAGTTTTATTTAATCTCTGACCCAGGGAAAAGTTTTATTTTTTCAAAGAAATGTTTGTTAAAAAAAAAAGTCATGGCTCCGGCTGGATTCAAACACCCATCATGTGATGTGTGAGTCGGGAACCTAACCCACAGCGCAACTGGCAAGGTCGCATGAGGAGTGTTGAAAAAGCCCTACAGAAACATTATCAACAGACAATGTACAGCGTGTACCATTCTTGTTTTGCGGTACATGAATATAATTATATAATTATTAATTTCTTTAGGTACGCGATTCCATATTATTTTCCCTTTTAATCAAATTCTAAAAGTATGCTTGTTGACTCCGGTATCACATTAGTTAAAGACTTCAAAGCTTAAAATGTTTAGGGAGAAATGAAATACTGGTGTGTATTTTTTCTTTAAAGTACCGAGACCAGCCATATACTGTATGTTTATGTTCCAAAATTTATATCGTTTATGGCCTTCACACGCGTTACAGTATGCTCCTATTCTTTTTATGCTCAGCTACTAAGATTTCCCTTCAGTGGTAAAATTCCATATTAATATTCAATACTAAAACGGGCACAGTAAAGACATTAAATATACATATACATACTGTACATAGTACAGTTTTCATACAGTAATATGTTTATGTTCCTAAATCAATCTCTTTTATGAGCATGTGAAAGGCATGGTGAATCGGAGATTCCCAAAAATGACCGTACTTTGCATGATTGGAAACAAATGCGTGATTGCGAAATGCTTTGGTTTACTTTTACAAAGACGGTCAATGAAAAAAAGAATGTGGACCAGGGCAATACTTTGAGTTTACAGCTTGTCCAAGGTCATTCATTATTAATACTATTAGTAATGTCTTCGTTAAAGACTTTGATGGCGACAGCACAAACATGAGCGGTTGAGTTTTATTAGCTCCACCTTGCGGAAATTCCGGATACTATTATTTTATTGAGGTACTATACGAGAATTTACGGTAACTCCCGGTAGACTGCATAAAGTGCACCGCAAAATAATGCAGTAGTGCCTGCTCGTTTTGAATGGCTGCATCTGTAAGTGACCAATTGTATTTAAACTCTATCTCCAGCATATAGGGAGGTAGGAGAATGTGTGTGATTTTGGAACACCGCCAATCTTGTAAGCACAGGAAAGTATAGAAATGCATGCTACGAACATAAGTGACCAATTGTATAAAAAAAACTGATCTCCAGCAAATAGGGAGGTAGGTGAATGTGTGTGATTTTGGAACAATGCCAATGTTGTAAAAACAGGAATGGTTAGAAATGCGTGCTACGAACGCTGGTAATCTTGTGAGCACAGGAACGCGTGATAGATAACAAAAAAATATTTAAGAACTGTTCTAGGTTCATTTGAGAAAAATACACTGAGCGTCTGTGTTTCGTTCTTATGCGCATGAAATAAAAACTTATTTTAACTTCTGAGACAGACTCCTGAAACAGAAACGGGGAAAATGTAAGCTTGCGGATTGCTAAAGCAGGTAAGCCCCACTATTTTTGAAGAACCTTATTTACTGTTGGCAAAAGAGCTGACACGTATTATGTGTGGAGGACCTGCTGCCCCCTCCGAAAAACACAGCCACTCATAGAATTATTGATATGGCAGATGATATCAAAAGCATGCTGATAGAACGCGTTAAGATGAGCAGGTGCTTTTCACTGCAATTAGATGAGTCTGTAGTCGATTTGGCCAATTTGTTCGTTTACGTTAGATACGAGTTTGAGGGCATGTCCCATGAGAACTTTCTGTTCTGTAAGCCACTACGAACAGGAACTACAGGAGAGTACATATTTCAGCTGAGAATGCCATCGACTGGATAAGATGCGTTGGAGTTTGTACAGACGGTGCTAAAGTGATGACAAGCCGACACAGCGGTGTAGTTGCACGAATTAGAGAGGTTTCTCCAGATATGAATGGACACATTGCAGCATCCACCGCGAGATTTGCCTTCAAGAAAGTGCCTGACGATTTAAAATCTGTTAAACTCTGTTGTGAATTGTATCAAGGCTCGAAAAATGAATTCACATCTACTCTGCTTGACTAAATAGGCTCACCCCTCTCGCTAAAATGGTGCTTTTTATTGTTTATTTTTATTTGTTGTTGTTCCTGTTTTTGTTTTCTGAAAAGCGCTTTGAGAAGCCACCTTTAAAGGCACTATATATAATAAAGTTCATTATTATAATATTTATTATATATGTATGTGAGTGTGTGCGCACACGTGTGCTCATGTTGGTCATTGAGAATTTGGGGTTCCTTTGAGAAGATGACCTGTAAGTGGTACTTGGATGCTTTGGTTTGATCAGGGGTGGTACTTGGTCCAAAACGTTTGAGAATCACTGATGTATACAATTCTTACAAAGGATACAATCTACCATAAAATTCCAACAAAATTTAAAACATCTTAAAAACGGTCAATGTCCATTATCACCCATTGTGTTTGGAAAGTGGTCGTTATGCTGGATTTGGACAGCAAAAGAGACACTCCAAGCCCTCCGGGTGTTAGCACTTGCTTTAGTCCATTCTCTTATTCCAAAAACTTATCCAGCCTCTAAAATAGCGAATGTCCATTTCTCCACAGGAGTACAAAGGAACAGTTTTTTTTTCAAAGCAACAAAGCACAAGAACAAATGCAGAGGGTTTCACTGTTTGTGCTCTTAACCGGAGGGCCAACTTCACTGAAACTTAAAATATTAAACTGAGGAAGAGGGGTATAAACAGTTCAACACTGGTTATAACAGTTATATCTTTCTACAGCACAATTAAGGTGGTATTTTGAGATAGCCCAGTCTATTTAAAATGGAATATATTTCCATCACAGCATGTATTGTAGCTTTAAAATGTCGGCAATGTGAACTGAATAATTGAACAATTTGCGACATGCCATACACATGAATAACATGAAGCCCTATCCATAGTCATTATTACAGAACAGGTAAATCAACCGCAGTATGTTCTAATCAGTACATAACTACAAAGTATATAGTATATACAGTAAAAACTGTATAATATTGTATGGTTTTAAAGCCACTACAGTACAGTATGAGTAATATACAGATCATTCAAAATACATGGCGTACGCTGCATCAAAATGTGGTAGTCCTGTCCTGGCGCATCATACCACATGCAAATTGAAATATGATAATAGTACCCGGAAGCACCTTGTAAAACCACCAGGTGGAGCTAATAAAGCTTAATATCTCATGTACAGCATTGCCAGAAAACGCCCGGTTCCAAATCCCGGTCACTGCTGAGGGACAATCTTTTTACAATTAAGAATTTAAGTTGTATACTCTTTAGACTTTAAATAATTTTAAACTGTGTATTACAGCATGTTAATCATTAAACATTAAAAAGTCAGTATATTTTATAAAAGCAAAATTGCTCAGTTGGACAAAAGTACGCAACCTTCCACATTTATCATAAATATTTTAATTATTCATAAATATTTTATACATCTTACAAAGATTTATACAAGTCTTTAACTTGGTAACTTACATGGATTCTGGTTTCAACGTGCTTGTTGTAACATTATTAAGCTTATATTCTGTACAAAATATACCGGCTTGTCACCGCGGTGACGTCTCTGCTACATATTACAGGGTCACGTTCCCTGTGAATGGCAGGGACTGAAGCCGCTGGGCTGAGAGATCTTCCTTTAGCTCAAGCCGCTGGAGGCCAGTGTTCGATCCCCTAGCAGTGTATGACGCGTACCTACGTAAGCCCAAAACCGCTACATTATTATTAATAATATCTTCCGTGTCGCATCAACATTGGAATGTTCTTTCTTACAAGTGTAAAAAGATGCGATGCACAATATGTCTCCTCTATAACTTTTCAGTTTACAGAGAAATTCTGCCACAGCCTCAAAACATTGTCCAATAATACTCTTCTTGTATCTAATTTTTAGTTTAGAAGGATTTGCGCGATAAGTACATTGTTTAATGGGGATGACTTTACCCACGTCTATATCACTGTACAACACTGTTACTACTTCAGGTGGGTGGCTGCGTCAACATGCGTAGTCTGCAAAGGAACAAGTAATATGTTTATTCCATGCTGAAAAGAGAAGAGAGAAAACACAACATTTTGGCTGTGAAGCCTTCTTCAGGTGTGAGGGTCTTAAGCTCAAAATTAAACACTTGGAGACTGTAATGTAGGGCGCTCTGACCGAGTTAAACTTTGATGCAGGATAAATGTATTTCCCACAAGCTATACTGATTCTCTCTGATGCTGTATATAATATAGTCAGGTGACTGAGGGTGGTACATTATTTCCCACTGCATTCTGGGGAATGTAGTTTTGACAAGAAACCTCCATCTCCATCTATCACTCTCACAATTCATCATGCATGAGTCAAATTAAAAATAAAACCTGTTTACAAAGAAAGTTGATTACAATAATACTACCAGCTATAAAAATACATATATTTAGATCCTTAAATTAATATCGTTATTCATTTCTTTAGATATGCGATTCCATATTATATTCCCTAATAATTAAATTCTAAAAAGTACGCGTTTCTTTTGCTGCAGTAACGAGCGCAAGTATTCATGGAAAAGGTTAATCACTTAACTCATTTAACTTTGAACGTTTTGTGATATTTAGAAATACCAACAAATTCAATATAGTGTTGATAATATTTATTATCAATAATAACGACAGAAGTTGCAGTACATTGGCAGTTTGAAATTAGTTGTTATTAATGAATCACTTAGCTTCAAACATGTAATATTTAGAAATATATAAAAGTCAATATAGTGTCCATAATATTTGCTATTTTCATTTTTCAAAGAAATGTTTGTTAAAAGAAATCTCATGGTGACAGCTGGGTTTGAATACCCAACCGCAGGCATACAAGGCAGACGCTTAAGCCACACACAATCACGTGGGAATGAGTTAAACTGATGCAGACATTTCCAAACTACTGTGATAATTTGAGCTACAGTACACGAATATACAGATGTAGCCATTCAAAGTTCACAGTACAAAACTGTACCGTACGCATCTATGCACGAACCATCACGCCGTATTGCGGTATGTGATTGGCTGGCCAAAATGACCGACAGGGGCACTCGTGGTGCGTTGGTCGGTAGTGAAAAGATTTAATCATTTAATATCTTTACTGTGCACATTTTAATCCACTTAGTATTGAATATTTATATGGAATTTTAACGCTAAAGGGAAATTTTAGTAGCTGAGCATAAAAAGAAAAGGAGCGTAACGCATCTGAAGGTCATAAACGAAATAAATTTAGGAACATAAACATATTATGTAAACTATATATTGCTGGTATTGGTAGTTTAAAGAAAAAATAAACACCAGTATTCCATTTCTCCCTAAACATTTTAAGTATCAAAGTCTTACATGTGGTTATTTTGGAAACGTTTTTATGTGCTTCTTCTGACCATGTTACTGTACATTTATATACAGTAATATGTGAGAAAAGTGATCGTTTTAAGCTTTTATGTGAATACGCTTGATATCGGAGTAAACAAAAGCATACTTTTAGAATTTGATTAATAGGGAATATAATATGGAATCGCGTATCTAAAGAAATTAATAACGATATAATTATATTCATGTACTGCAACACAAACAGTAGTATATACAGTAAATATATCAATATGTGTATGGCTGTTTCACTGCTTTCACGTGACTGTGTCAGTGGCGTGATTCCTTAAGTGACTGACTTATAAGCATGAGGTTGGGTGTTTAAATCCAGTTATCGCCACGAGTTTTCTTTTGACAAACATTTCTTTGAAAAACTAAAATGGCAAAAGCAAAATAGCAATATTATGGACACTCTATTGACTTTTTTATATTTTTATATTTCACAACATGTTTGAATCAAAGTCAATTATTAATAACAACAAATAGTTTCAAACTGCTACTGATATCAATGTATGAAAAAAGCGAATCCTGTTTTTTATGGTCTGTAGCTCAAATCCTGCTTAACTAAAAATTAGACAAAAGAAAAGTATTATTGGACAATGTTGTGAGGCTAAAGAAATCAATGATATTAATTCAAAGATCTAAATATATTTAAACGCATACGCCTGACATTAAGGGTGTGTCTGCTCTCCTGCGCGGTGACGTCACCGTCTTTCCCTCTGAATAGCTAGCAGGAACCTGTACCGTGTGGATCCCTTCAGATCTAGACCTAGATCTCCCTTCAGATTTAAAAGGTTATTAATGATATCTTCAGTGTCGCATTAACATTGGAATGTTCTTCCAAGTGTAAAAACAGGTGATACTCAACGTGTCTCCTTCATACATTTCCAGTTTACAGACCATACAAGATTATTTTTTATGAATATTGTCTTCTGTATCGCATTAAAATTGGAATGCTTTTCATAGGTGTAAATCCACCTATTTTCTAACCACTTTATCCAGGACAAGTAACAGTTTCACAACTCACCCTTCCCCCTGCCTGTCTGACTTTCTTTTTAAACCTTCTGTGCCCGAATTGCAGCGGGTAAGAAAGACATTTTTCCAAGAAAGATCTGATGACGAGGAAGAAAAATCACCCATTTTTCATGCACAAAAAGTGGTTATTAACTATCGAAACCTGTTTTTATCACTTTTAAAGTCAAGCAATTTAATAATAATAATAATAATAATAATTGCTTACACTTATATAGCGCTTTTCTGGACACTCCACTCAAAGCGCTTTACAGGTAATGGGGTCTCCCCTCCACCACCACCAATGTGCAGCATCCACCTGGATGATGCGACGGCAGCCATAGTGCGCCAGAACGCTCACCACACATCAGCTATTAGTGGGGAGGAGAGCAGAGAGTAATGAAGCCAATTCATAGATGGGGATTATTAGGAGGCCATGATTGGTTAAGGCCAATGGGAAATTTGGCCAGGACGCCGGGGTTACACCCCTACTCTTTTCGAGAAACGCCCTGGGATTTTTAATGACCAAAGAGAGTCAGGACCTCGGTTTTACGTCTCATCCGAAGGACGGCACCTGTTTACAGTATAGTGTCCCCATCACTATACTGGGGCATTAGGACCCACGTGGACCACAGGGTGAGCGCCCCCTGCTGGCCCCACTAACACCTCTTCCAGCAGCAACCTTAGTTTTTCCCAGGAGGTCTCCCATCCAGGTACTGACCAGGCTCACACCTGCTTAGCTTCAGTGGGTTGCCAGTTGTGAGTTGCAGGGTGAATTTAAGTTAAGCAGGAACACATCTTTATATCTCATTTTTTTATTTCTTTTTTTTTAATTAAAAAATTTGACTGCCCAGCCTAAAGGTGTTTATAATATTGTGGCATTATTATATAGGACAGACACAGTGACTCAGGCACTTGTTGAATGAAAAACGGTGCTTTCTTTTTCAGTATAGCTGAGCACAGAGAGACACACACACTTTTTCATTGACAAAAAGTAACGCCACACTCTCTTGTTTAACACACACAGGCAGCTGAAGCACCACATCTCTTCCCATAAAAAGTCTTTGTCTCCATACCATGGCTGCTGTAGTGCAGGCTCGTGGATTTTTTTGTAACATGAACTCAGCCCAATCCCTTGGTGTATTTATATTATATTCTCATGTACGAGTAGAATAGGTTCATTGTCTTCCAATGAAAGACAGGTTCCTTTAGCCCAAGACAGTCAGGGGACAGTAGAAACTCCCCACACCCAGACTGCTACAGTAACTCAATCAACCTTACTCGACACTCCAGAGGTGTCACATTTTACTGTACAAGTCAAACCGGTTGCTTTCTATTGCAGATGTGCTCCCGCGGATACCCTTTTTTCCTTATAGCACTTTACAGTTAGGAGTTTAATCAAACTATTTTGAAATAGGTTTAATAAAGGTGGGTTACCACGTATAGCATGCAAAGGCTGTAAAGGAACAAGTAATAGGTTTATTCCATGCTGAAAAGAGAAGAAAGACAACATAACGTTTCGGCCGTTTCAGGCTGCGCTGTTCTGTTTCCTATGGTGATGGGTTTTTCGCACAAAGCCGTATTGAGCAGTTTTTCTCACGTTGTGAACATGTGTATACAGCAGTCCCCTGGGGTTCCAGTTAGTGCGTAATTACGCATCGATGAAAAACTGGAGATTTAAAAAAAGAGAATTAGATCACTGATAGTTTTATGTCAAGACTGTGAAGAGTTTCACGATTCATGGTCTTTAAAATGCATTAGGTTTGAAGGCTTTCTGTGTTTCCCTTCCAAAGATATGGACAGAAGAATGTTCGAACGTGGTAAAAAAATGGCTTAAAAACAACATCGTGAAGGCTGTGAAAACGTCACATGTACTTTGTACACACAGCAAGTGTTTTCGTAACTCTAGGAGGTTTCGTGAAAAAGCTACAGGCATGCCAATTGTAATCGTTTTTATTTTTAAATACATTTTATAAAAGTGTCATCTATTCATAAAAGTTGCTTTTAATACCACTCAATATTAATATATTAATAGAGATCAGCTCTCTATTAAAGCTCAGATCAAAGATCAAGCACAGATCAGACAGCAAGATCTCACACACTGGGACTGATCTGTGATCTGTGATGTGGTTGAGTGTGAATTGTGGTGCTCTAACAGGCACAGCCGGCTGGCTGTGCTGAATAAATACATAAAAAACAGTTTAACAACTCTTAAGCATACTGTAGTTTTCATTAACAGTTTATGAGTGAAAAGACCACGGGCATTTCTTTCCCCCTTCATTCTCAGAGTGGAATAGAATGTATTATTAGCACAATTTATTACAGTGCTAAATTTAATTTTATTGATTACTAATAGTTTGATGTATTTAAAACAATGAACTAAGTTTAACATGGCATTCAGAAATACAATCGAGAATAGTTTTGTGGTGTATGCATAGATGAAACTTTTCTAAAATGTATAACAAAATTAATTAAAATCTGTAATCTTTCCACCTGTAATGTCATTAGAAAGTACAATAAGTTCCTGCTTTGTCTAACAATGGTGTCAAAAATTAGTCTGAGTGCTGTGCTTAATGATAATCAAGGGACTTAGGAGTCAAAGAAAATGATCTATGTTGTTTAACTTTAAACACTAAATTATGAATGCAGACACAATTGGTGCTTTACGGACATTGTGCAATACTGAGCTCCGCGGTTCCTCCCTCTCTCGGTGCCGCCTCCCTCTCTGACACAGTGCAGTGGGCGGCACACTGTTTTCAGAGCCTATGATTGAGGAATAAAAGACCTGCTGATCTGTTCTACATACCAGGAAGACAAGAGAATACACAGATTCTAAGCTGATCAGGAGGAAGAAAAATCACCCATTTTTCATGCATAAAAAGTGGTTATTAACTATCGAAGCCTGTTTTTATAACTTTTAAAGTCGTGCAATATCTAAGCAGGAACACATCATTATATCTAATTTTTGCTGTATTTTTTCTGAATGAAAAAAATCATTTGCCCAACCTAATTTTAAAGACCTCTACTTGTGAAACTTTTCGCAGCCTGTACATAAAACTATATACACAATACTGCTGACAACAGGAACATTCCTATTCTTTACTCAGCAGCTTATTAAGAACAGCAGCCATGGTGTTCAAACCATTTTTTTTTACACAGAAGAGTGACACAGCTTCGCGTTGTGAATCTGTTTTTGTAAGAAAACATTTGTCAGTCTGTTTGTGGGGGGAAGGTAGAGTGTCTTTCATTGGAAGACTTACCCTATTCGCCTTTGAAAATGAAGAAGGTTAAAAAAAATCGCATATTTGAGAAACATTTTATAAAAGCAATAAGGCACTCAAGGCCTGTGCTATATCGTGCATATAGTCACAGTTAAAAGAATATTTGATCGCCTTTTTAATTATACTGATTGACAAAGGTGATTTAATTATAAAAATGTACATAGAAAAAACAAATTTTGCACTCATTTGTCATTTAAATCAGTGCTTCTCAAACTTTTTGGACCAAGTACCACCCCTGATCAAACCAAAGCATACAAGTACCACCTACAAGTCATATTCTCATAGGAACCCCAGAAAATCTCAATGACCAACATGAGCACACGTGTACACACACTTTCACACACATATAATAAATATAATAATAATAAAAACTTTATTCTATATAATGCCTTTAAACGTGGCTTCTCAAAGCACTTTACAGAAAAAAAAACAGGAACAACAATAATTAAAAATAAACAACAAATAAACAACAAAAAAGCACCATTTCACTAAGAGGTGTGAGCCTGTTTAGTCGAGCAAAGCAGATGTGAATTCATTTTTTGAGCCTTGATACAATTCACAACAGAATTAAACAGATTTTAAATCGTCAGGCATTTTCTTGACTGCAAAGGTCTTGCGGTGGATGTTGCAATGCGTCCATTAATTTCTGGAGCGACCTCTCTAATTCGTGCAACTACACCGCTGTGTTGGCTTGTCATCACTCTAGCACCGTCTGTACAAACTCCGACGCATTTTATCCAGACGATGCCATTCTCTTCGATAAATTCATTCAGAAATTGAAATATGTACTTTCTTGTAGTTCCTGTTGGTAGTGGCTTACAGAACAGAACGTTCTCATGGGACATGCCCTCAAACTCGTATCTAACGTAAACGAACAAATTGGCCAAATCGACTACAGACTCATCTAATTGCAGTGAAAAGCACCTGCTCATCAGCGTACTTTTGATATCATCTGCCATATCAATAATTCTATGAGTGGCTGTGTCTTGATAAAAAATGTCTCAATAATTCTATGAGCAGGTCGAGCTGCTTAGCATCTTTTTCTCCACACATAGTACACACATAATGTCAGCTCTTTTGCCAATGGTAAATAAGGTTCTTCAAAAAAAGTGTGGGGCTTATCTGCTTTAGCAATCTGCAAGCTTGCAATTTTCCCCGTTTCCATCTCAGGAGTCCATCTCAGAAGTTAAAATAAGTTATTTCATGTGCATGGGAGCAAAACACAGAGATGCTTGGTGTATTTTTCTCAAATTAACTTAGAACACTTCTTAAATATTTTTTTGTTATCTATCATGCTTGTCTGTGCTCACAAGATTGCCAGCATTCGTAGTACGCATTTCTATGCTTTCCTGTGCGTACATCATTGGCATTGTTCCAAAATCACGCATATTCTCTACCTCCTTATTTGCTGGAAATAACTTTTTTTTAAATACAATTGGCCGCTTTCATTCGTAGTACACATTTCTAGGCTTTCCTGTGTTTGCCTTTTTTAAATACAATTGGTTACTTACGGTCGTAGCACGCATTCCTATAGAATGGAATAGAATTACATTGTAGCTCTGGTGTCCACTCAATTATTAGCGTGCGCTGGATCATAGCACATGGGCTGCTTATTCAACACATATTAAAATTGAAAATGTGAAAACCCGTCCCGATTTTTCAGTGCACATAACAAAGTTCCAGGGTCATACGGCGTACCAGCTGTACCACAGTTTCAAAACCACTGATTTAAATAATCGGAAATGGAGTTAGTATACCCCTTCCTTTATCATTACATAAAATGCCTAAAATTAGAGTCAGGTGCACAAAAACAGGTGCAGATGATTAGATCAACATTAGAGAGTAACTTGGAGGGCACTGCCTTATATAAACATCATCGTCTACGGATTTCTTAATTTCTGATCTTATCCTTCATTGAAATCTGCAGATTCCATCTAAACATCCTCACTTCAGTTCTTCTCATCAAGTTCTCTTCCCTCTTTCCAACTGCCAAGCATTCAGCTCCATATAGTAGTAGAGGTCTAATCACACATTTTGCACTTTAACTTTCTAGGAATTTTCCTGTCACAGATTATTCCAGTTATTTCTCTCCACTTGTTCCGTCCAGCTTTCACTCTTTGTTTTACTGCCTCCAGTGTTTCTCCTCCCTTTACCAGTTTTGATCCAAGGTATTTAAAGCCATCAACCTGTTTCAGTTTTCCTCCATTTGTCTCCCCAACATTGGTCATAGTATCTCCTCTTCTCTCCATTACCATTATTTCAGATTTTTCTGCATTCATTTTCAGTCCACCCTTTTCCAGACACCTCTGCCATTTGAACACTTTCTCCTGTAGTTCTACTTCTGAATTTGCCATCAGTGCAACATCATCAGCAAAGATGAGTTCCCAAGGCACTTCTGTTCTTACCTCCTCTGTCAGTGTGTCAATACTGTTTATGAAAAGGAAAGGACTTAGTGCTGATCCTTGGTGTACTCCAACTGTGATTTCAAACTCTTTTGTCTATCCCCGTTGTGTGACCACCTTCGTAGTTGCATCTCTATAGGTTGCTTGAACTAACTTCACCATGCTTTCTGGTAATCCTTTCTTCCTCAAGCACCAATACACCACCTCTCTGGGCACACGGTCATATGCCTTCTCCAAGTCCAGAAAGGCCACATACAGCTTTTTCCCTTTCTCTAGTGTCTTCTCCTGTAACTTGTAAGGTTTGCCAGACAACACCTAGGTGAAGATCAGGACTATAGGAACAATGTGCTCTGGACGGAAGAGACAAAGGTAGAGCTGTTTGGCCACAATGCCAGATGTCATGTTTGGCAGAAATCAAAAACTGCCTTTGACAAAAAGAACCTCATATCAACTGTAAAGCATGGTGGTGGAAGCATTATGGTTTGGGGTTGCTCTTCTGCCTCAGGGCCTGGCCAGCTTGCAATCATAGAGTCAACCAGGAATTCCACATTGTACCAGAGAGTACTTGAGGAGAATGTGAGGCCATCTGTCAAAAAGCTGAAGCTGAACCGTAAGTGGACCTTGCAACAAGACCCAGAACACTCAAGCAAATCCACAAAATAATGGCTCAAAAAGAAGAAATGGAGAATTATGGAATGGCCAAGTCAAACCCCAGATCTTAACCCTGTAGAAATGCTGTCATGGGACTTGAAGTGGGCAGTACATGCAAGAAAGCCCTCAAACAACACACAGTTGAAGGAGTTCTGTAAGGAGGAGTGGGCATACATTTCTCCAAGTCAATGTAGGAGACTGACAGACAATTACAAGAAACACCTACAAGAAGTGATTTCTGCCAAAGTGGGCAACACCAGTTATTGAAGGCCGGGGGTGTACTAATTTTTTCCACAGCAGACAATTGCATTTCTGAGTTTTTTTGTTGTTGAGTTTTCATTGTTATTTGTTAAATTAGATAATTTTTATCTATCAATATTGTTGAAATGAAGAACAAATATCCATACAGTCCATTCAAATATGTTGAAAAACACACACCTTTTCATGGGGTGTACTTACTTTTTTACAGCACTGTAATTAATAAAAATAAAAATATATTTCTTACTGTAATTACTTGTTACTGACATGAGCATTAAGACAAAATATATACTGTAGTATTATTATTTTTATATACTATTAAACATATTATTATTTATTATTTTGTGTATGTAAAACTGAAAAAAGCACACTGAAGTAGTTCAAGCATGCGTAAGCTGCAAAGGAAGAAGTAAAGGTTTATTCCTTGTTGAAAAGAGATGAAAAGAAACAGCTTTCTTTTTTTCTGAAAAAAGCACATCACATTTACAATGATCTAGTGCAATCTTGCATCAGATCATTTAAAAAATAATTTTGGGGGGCATTACAATGTGTTGTAATGCAGCACACATGGTGCATTATGGCACATTATTCTTTGATAATTCTGAATGGCTGGATATGTACAGGATTCCTTATCAATATTCAAAAGTAAGTGAATTTAAAGAAGTAGGACAACAGATTAAACTATGATAATTCACAACATCTAATGCACCACAAATGCCACCCATCAATCATCTTTGGCCACTGAAGATTATGTGGGCTTTCAAAGATCTCTTATAGCCAGCTAAGAGTTTTTCTATTCTTGCTTTTGGAATTTCTTCCCACCCTTCCTTGCAGAACTCTACTAGCTCAAAAATATTATAAGAATATTCTTAATATTTGTATTCTTTGTCTACTTGGAACTAAAAGAGAACTTAATTATTGATCAGATTTAAAGCTTTTCACCTACAATATAAGAGAAAAAGAGCTGTGCAGATATTTTTGAAAGCTGCTCCATGCCAGTCTATAACCCATACACAGCCTAGTGTGCTCCTTTTCCTTCTTTGCCTCTTAGTTCAGTGTGATACAATAGTGTATGACTCCCTCTGTATCTAGGTTCTGTGTATAAACACTTCAGAGACTGAACAAAGTAGTTCACATTATACAGAATATAATTCACCTATAGGCAAGCTAATCTTTCTCTATAAAAAATACAGAGAAACATATAGAGCTCATGTGATGACAGAAGTTGTGTAATCCCCCTGTGAATAGATCAGTAAAGTCTTAGAGAGACAGACAATGATGTGAGAGAAAAGAAGACTACAAAGTCAACTAAGTTACACGATAGGAGGACGGTTACCAATGTTGCTGTGACAGTGTTATACAAAAATCTGTCTTTGACCAAACAGGATCAACCGGGAAACCAAATATTTTGTAACTGTGAAATTGTAATGGCTAAGGTCAAGCACCAAACAAGGGAGGGAAGAGTTAAACAACAGGGTTGACCCAACTTCAGTTAGGTACTTTCCCAAAATATTAGGAAATAAATGGTTTTACTCTTGTTATAACAGACCAGTAGTAGGAAGGTGTGTCCAATAAAAGTATAAATCTGGAGAATCCAGATGTTCAGCCTAAGGCTTGAAAATCATTATATGACCTTATATTTTAATGTTAATATTGAAAGTAGCATTTATACTAAATTCATTAGTGACTTTGACCAGGGCAGTTTCTGTGCTGTGAAGCTGACGGAAGCCAGATTGGAGGGGTTCGAAAAGGTTGTTTGTCATGAGGTTGTTATATACTGTAACTGAAGTGGGACAGCACATTCTAGAATTTTAGCAAGAAAGGGTAAGTTGGAGATGGGGCAAAAATTGTTAAGATTGTCGAGAGCCATGTTAGGCTTTTTTGGCACGGGGGTAATGGCGAGGTTTTGAGGACCATTGGTACAATGCCAGTGCTCGGATTCATGTATAATATTGAGGACAATGGGAAAAGAGAGAAGAGAAACAGGACTGAAATAGTGGTGGGAGTGGGATCTAAAATAGATATGGTGGGTTTCATGCGTGTAACTAGTTTATTGAGGGACGCTGAATCAAGAAGAGAGAAGATGGAGAGAAGGGAACCAGGGAAGTTGGATGAGGAGGGAGGAGGTATGGAAATGATATGTGTAGTGGAGAGAATGTGATGCCAGATGTTGTCAATCTTAGAACTAAAGAAATCTAAGAATGTGTTGCAAAGCTGCAATGAGGCAGGTCATGTGGTGGGGCAGTTTGGCTTGAGCAGTCTGTTGATGGTGGAGAAAAGATGTCTGGGGTTGTTTTGGTGATTTTCAATGATGTGAGAGAAGTAGGTGGATCTAGCAGACTCTATAGTGACCTTATATTCAGATAAGTAATCTCTCCAAGCATGGTTCAAGTTTTTAAAGGAGCAAAGGTGTCGAGGGTAGATAAAAGAGCACTGTCAAGTAACTGTATTTTGTCCTCTAGAGGGTCAGAGGTAGAGGAACAAGATAAGGAGAACAGAACAGAATTTGCTAACCTTGTGTGATCAATTGATCGCCAGTTGCAGATATTTACAGAGCGTGGGGGGGAAGTGTTAGAAACAGGTAATTCCAGATTGAAAAGAATGGCTAAGTGGTCAGAGAGGCCTAGATCAAGGGGAGAGCAGTGGGAGACAAAAGAGTCATTTGCAATAATTAAATCTAAGGTGTGTCCTTTGTTATGTAGGGGTACAAACAAACTGATTAAAATCAAAGCATCCCAATAGAGAAAGGAAGTCTTTAGCCAGACTGCAAGACCTTGAATCGATGTGTATATTAAAGATGTATCAGTAAATGGAAAGGCAGGGGGAAATTCTTAAATCAATAAGCTGTTAACCAACAAATGTACAGTATAGGATATCCTGATAGGTTTCCTAATTTTTCTTAGCTCTTCTGTTTTCTGCTATTATACCTGTTGGTTTCAAATAGTAATAAACTCAATATCAAATACACAATCTTAAACTGTCAGGGTTGGTTCGGATTGAAAAGAAAGAAAAGAACCTACTTTACAAAATGTATAAAGTTAAACCCTTAACCCTATAATGAGTGAATGCAAGACTTGACACGCACCAAGAATTTGTCTTCTGTCATCAGTAAAAAATGTTAATCTTAACTACCACCATCATTATTTCTCACACTCTCTTTAATACTGTTATCATGACATTGTATTTTAAATATATTTTTGGCTGCGGCTTTTTCATGTTACTTTCAAAACACAGAATAAATACATATATTTGAAAAAGTATTTTAATTTCTATTGTGTATTAATATTTTAGCTACATACATTTTTTAAAAGTTATCTGAATTGGTTGTATCTTTTAACTTAATATAAAACAATGTCTGGTCTTTTAATCACCTGTGTGCCAAAGTTCTTCATTTCCTTCAACCTGCTGTGGTAACTAGGAAATAAGCATCATTACTGATAAAAATTAAATTAAAAAATGTCCTTTACATTTGGTGAGATTGTGTTATTCACTGCATTAACTTAGTGCAAAGTATAATAATACAAATTAGCATTTCAAAGACAAAATCATATGATATATTATTACACTATATATTATTTTAAATATGAAAAATAAAAAAGTAAAAAACAAGCATTGTTGCAGTAAAAATCTAAGAATTCCCTTAATTAGATGGTTGGTAATAAAGTTAGTGATGAAGTTAGTTATAAAGCAAAGCAGGAAACAGGATGTAAACATAAAATACTAAAACTGATAAAAATTCTGGTCATATGATGATACAATGAAATATTATTATGAATAATACCTGTGACAAACATTGTGACCTTCTAGGTTAAGTGCGAAAAGACTACATGCATTTTGTGAAAGATAAATTAATCCAACATTATTTTCTCATACAGTATGACTAACCTGTGAATTTAACATTATCACATGGTAATTTCTTTCATTTTACATATTCATGTCACTCATATCATGAAACTTGAGTAACAAGAAGAGATTACATTCACAATGAAACGTAAAAACACGTAAAAAAATGGTGTTTCAGCTGTGGAGCCTTATTTAGGAGTGACACAATCATTGTTTGTTTAGCAGTTTGGAACTTGGCCTCTTGGAATATCTCCACTGTACATTTTAAGATAAGGAACAATTTTAGGTTACATAGAGATGCAGCCACTTAAAAAGCACGAGGTACGTGGTGTTAAAATGCAGTGGGTGTGGCGCAATGTATCGCATCATACCGCATGTTAATTGAAATATGATAATAGTATTCGGAAGCACCTTGTAAAACCACCAGGTGGAGCTAATAAAGCTTAATGTCATTTTTATGTTATATGTCACGTTATTTACACAAAACACTGAAACTTACATCTCCTTCGAGTGGAAAACATTACTGGACATCAGGCACAACTGCAGGGATTTCTCCTTTAGTTCGCTTGACCTGTATTACATCAGCTCGTCCATCCCCTACACCTTAGACCCAGAAGACAAGGAGCCGCCTGACTGTGAATGCCAGGAGAGGAAACGGCGCAAGCAATGCGATCACAAAAACAGAAATGCGGTAAGAGAGCCGGGCTGCAAATAAGACTAAAAGGACAGCGGAACAGACCACCTATACCCAGTATGTTCCTCACTAACGAACGGTTCGGACTGCTGCACTCTTGTGTTTACGGAAACATGTCTTTACAACAACATACTGGACCATTCAGCTGGATGATTTTTTAATTCTCCGATCAGACAGAACAGCCGCCTCTGGTAAAAATAAAGGAGGAGGTCTGCGTATTTATGTCAACCAAGCATGGTGCAGAGGATGGTGTTCCTACTCCCAGCCTACAGACAACTGCTCAAACGCACTAAGGTTTCACTTATAACTCTAAAAACATGGACCAAAGATGCAGTATCAATGCTTCAGGACTGTTTTGAGTGCATAGACTGAAGTTTATTCAAAGATGCAGCCTCCCTCCACTCCTGGCGAGTGGTAAAGAGATACCCAAACTCCCAAATCAAAAACCCTGGATGAACACTGAGATCCCTGCTCAACGCCCATGATGTACCCTTCAAATCTGGTAATGAGGAAGAATTGAGAGTGGCATGGAAAAAATTAAGAGCTGGCATAAAATCTGCCAAGAAACAGTACAAATCCCAGATAGAACACCACTAAAACACCAACGCTAACTCACAACACATGTGGCAAGACATAAATACAATCACAAGCTACAAGAACAAAACAAGCCCTATAAGCGGTACTGACACCTCCCTTCCAAACAAGCTTAACATCTACGCACGCTCTGAAGCTCAAAATCCTGAACCAGCCACCTGGACCACTGACTCCCCAGGGATCCCACCCCCCACACTATCCAAGCTAGATGTGTGGAAATCACTAAGTAGAGTGAACACACAAAAAGCTGCTGGACCTGATGGTATCCCTAGCCTGATACTCAGAACATATGCCTGGCAGATAGCTGATGTCTGTACTGACATCTTCAACCTGTCCTTGACCCAGGCCACTGTACCTAGCTGCTTCAAGACAACCACTATCGTGTGTAGTGTGCTCTCACGAGGCACCAGTTTTGTAGGGGTTTGGGCATTTACGGGGACAATTATTAATTGTAGCAGTAAATTACAAAATTGATTCTTTTAAAGGCCTTAGAATCCAACCATGCGATATAACTCAAACAACGCACACACACAGGTACTAATACATGAGGATACGTTTATTAATACATAGAATATGCATGTAAACCTAACAGATCTTATCGTGAGGGTTATCAGAATACAAAAGATATATAGTCATTCAGTTACGAAGAGTTACATATATCAAGAGGACATACATTCAGTACATCATTCATTTAGACCGTTTCATAAATGAACTTGGTTACAACTTCTACATTAGATACTCAAAACAAGTACATAACTCTTAGGAATTAAATAGATATCAACTGGTTGGGATAACAATTGAATTTTCAAGCTGTAATGCAGTAAAGTTGAATACTCATCCAATCTCTGGGGATTCAGATCTCCTGCGGGCACAAAGAAGCAGTTGCAGGCTTTTTGCTGTCCAATCCGCACTCTCTGGCTCCGTGCCAGGCTGTGCTGTGTGGCTTGGGACGGTGCGCTGCTGATGCTCACTAAAGTGTTGGCTTTAACTAGCAAAGTTTGTGCACAGGAGAAAAGATGACTGTGGGTCCCAGCAGGTCAGGAAGAGGACCGGTTTGTTCCTGATGAATCGTTAGTTCTGAATACTGATTCAGCTGTCCACAGTTCTGACCTGTTCACGAGGCTTGCTGCTGGTGCTAACTTCGGGTGGATCTTTTGGTTTCTCACAGGTAAACTCCGCTCTTGACTATTAGAACAGAGGAAAGTTCTGGCACTCGGACACACTGGCCGTTCCGTGGTTGTCCGGGCTGAGTCTCAGGATGGTCAGGAGGCGCGCTGCGAGAATGTCCTGCCCTTGGGAGCCTTTCTGCTCCTGGGCTGTCCTGCCCTGGAATTGGTCTGGTTAAGGCCAATGGGAAATTTGGCCAGGACGCCGGGGTTACACCCCTACTCTTTTCGAGAAACGCCCTGGGATTTTTAATGACCACAGAGAGTCAGGACCTCGGTTTTACGTCTCATCCGAAGGACGGCACCTGTTTACAGTATAGTGTCCCCATCACTATACTGGGGCATTAGGACCCACGTGGACCACAGGGTGAGCGCCCCCTGCTGGCCCCACTAACACCTCTTCCAGCAGCAACCTTAGTTTTTCCCAGGAGGTCTCCCATCCAGGTACTGACCAGGCTCACACCTGCTTAGCTTCAGTGGGTTGCCAGTTGTGAGTTGCAGGGTGAATTTAAGTTAAGCAGGAACACAGCTTTATATCTCATTTTTTTATTTCTTTTTTTTAATTAAAAAATTTGACTGCCCAGCCTAAAGGTGTTTATAATATTGTGGCATTATTATATAGGACAGACACAGTGACTCAGGCACTTGTTGAATGAAAAACGGTGCTTTCTTTTTCAGTATAGCTGAGCACAGAGAGACACACACACTTTTTCATTGACAAAAAGTAACGCCACACTCTCTTGTTTAACACACACAGGCAGCTGAAGCACCACATCTCTTCCCATAAAAAGTCTTTGTCTCCATACCATGGCTGCTGTAGTGCAGGCTCGTGGATTTTTTTGTAACATGAACTCAGCCCAATCCCTTGGTGTATTTATATTATATTCTCATGTACGAGTAGAATAGGTTCATTGTCTTCCAATGAAAGACAGGTTCCTTTAGCCCAAGACAGTCAGGGGACAGTAGAAACTCCCCACACCCAGACTGCTACAGTAACTCAATCAACCTTACTCGACACTCCAGAGGTGTCACATTTTACTGTACAAGTCAAACCGGTTGCTTTCTATTGCAGATGTGCTCCCACGGATACCCTTTTTCCTTATAGCACTTTACAGTTAGGAGTTTAATCAAACTATTTTGAAATAGGTTTAATAAAGGTGGGTTACCACGTATAGCATGCAAAGGCTGTAAAGGAACAAGTAATAGGTTTATTCCATGCTGAAAAGAGAAGAAAGACAACATAACGTTTCGGCCGTTTCAGGCTGCGTTGTTCTGTTTCCTATGGTGATGGGTTTTTCGCACAAAGCCGTATTGAGCAGTTTTTCTCACGTTGTGAACATGTGTATACAGCAGTCCCCTGGGGTTCCAGTTAGTGCGTAATTACGCATCGATGAAAAACTGGAGGTTTAAAAAAAAAGAATTAGATCACTGATAGTTTTATGTCAAGACTGTGAAGAGTTTCACGATTCATGGTCTTTAAAATGCATTAGGTTTGAAGGCTTTCTGTGTTTCCCTTCCAAAGATATGGACAGAAGAATGTTCGAACGTGGTAAAAAAATGGCTTAAAAACAACATCGTGAAGGCTGTGAAAACGTCACATGTACTTTGTACACACAGCAAGTGTTTTCGTAACTCTAGGAGGTTTCGTGAAAAAGCTACAGGCATGCCAATTGTAATCGTTTTTATTTTTAAATACATTTTATAAAAGTGTCATCTATTCATAAAAGTTGCTTTTAATACCACTCAATATTAATATATTAATAGAGATCAGCTCTCTATTAAAGCTCAGATCAAAGATCAAGCACAGATCAGACAGCAAGATCTCACACACTGGGACTGATCTGTGATCTGTGATGTGGTTGAGTGTGAATTCTGGTGCTCTAACAGCCACAGCCGGCTGGCTGTGCTGAATAAATACATAAAAAAACAGTTTAACAACTCTTAAGCATACTGTAGTTTTCATTAACAGTTTATGAGTGAAAAGACCACGGGCATTTTCTTTCCCCCTTCATTCTCAGAGTAGAATAGAATGTATTATTAGCACAATTTATTACAGTGCTAAATTTAATTTTATTGATTACTAATAGTTTGATGTATTTAAAACAATGAACTAAGTTTAACATGGCATTCAGAAATACAATCGAGAATAGTTTTGTGGTGTATGCATAGATGAAACTTTTCTAAAATGTATAACAAAATTAATTAAAATCTGTAATCTTTCCACCTGTAATGTCATTAGAAAGTACAATAAGTTCCTGCTTTGTCTAACAATGGTGTCAAAAATTAGTCTGAGTGCTGTGCTTAATGATAATCAAGGGACTTAGGAGTCAAAGAAAATGATCTATGTTGTTTAACTTTAAACACTAAATTATGAATGCAGACACAATTGGTGCTTTACGGACATTGTGCAATACTGAGCTCCGCGGTTCCTCCCTCTCTCGGTGCCGCCTCCCTCTCTGACACAGTGCAGTGGGCGGCACACTGTTTTCAGAGCCTATGATTGAGGAATAAAAGACCTGCTGATCTGTTCTACATACCAGGAAGACAAGAGAATACACAGATTCTAAGCTGATCAGGAGGAAGAAAAATCACCCGTTTTTCATGCATAAAAAGTGGTTATTAACTATCGAAGCCTGTTTTTATAACTTTTAAAGTCGTGCAATATCTAAGCAGGAACACATCATTATATCTAATTTTTGCTGTATTTTTTCTGAATGAAAAAAATCATTTGCCCAACCTAATTTTAAAGACCTCTACTTGTGAAACTTTTCGCAGCCTGTACATAAAACTATATACACAATACTGCTGACAACAGGAACATTCCTATTCTTTACTCAGCAGCTTATTAAGAACAGCAGCCATGGTGTTCAAACCATTTTTTTTTACACAGAAGAGTGACACAGCTTCGCGTTGTGAATCTGTTTTTGTAAGAAAACATTTGTCAGTCTGTTTGTGGGGGGAAGGTAGAGTGTCTTTCATTGGAAGACTTACCCTATTCGCCTTTGAAAACGAAGAAGGTTAAAAAAAAATCGCATATTTGAGAAACATTTTATAAAAGCAATAAGGCACTCAAGGCCTGTGCTATATCGTGCATATAGTCACAGTTAAAAGAATATTTGATCGCCTTTTTAATTATACTGATTGACAAAGGTGATTTAATTATAAAAATGTACATAGAAAAAACAAATTTTGCACTCATTTGTCATTTAAATCAGTGCTTCTCAAACTTTTTGGACCAAGTACCACCCCTGATCAAACCAAAGCATACAAGTACCACCTACAAGTCATATTCTCATAGGAACCCCAGAAAATCTCAATGACCAACATGAGCACACGTGTACACACACTTTCACACACATATAATAAATATAATAATAATAAAAACTTTATTTTATATAATGCCTTTAAACGTGGCTTCTCAAAGCACTTTACAGAAAAAAAAACAGGAACAACAATAATTAAAAATAAACAACAAATAAACAACAAAAAAGCACCATTTCACTAAGAGGTGTGAGCCTGTTTAGTCGAGCAAAGCAGATGTGAATTCATTTTTCGAGCCTTGATACAATTCACAACAGAATTAAACAGATTTTAAATCGTCAGGCATTTTCTTGACTGCAAAGGTCTTGCGGTGGATGTTGCAATGCGTCCATTAATTTCTGGAGCGACCTCTCTAATTCGTGCAACTACACCGCTGTGTTGGCTTGTCATCACTCTAGCACCGTCTGTACAAACTCCGACGCATTTTATCCAGACGATGCCATTCTCTTCGATAAATTCATTCAGAAATTGAAATATGTACTTTCTTGTAGTTCCTGTTGGTAGTGGCTTACAGAACAGAACGTTCTCATGGGACATGCCCTCAAACTCGTATCTAACGTAAACGAACAAATTGGCCAAATCGACTACAGACTCATCTAATTGCAGTGAAAAGCACCTGCTCATCAGCGTACTTTTGATATCATCTGCCATATCAATAATTCTATGAGTGGCTGTGTCTTGATAAAAAATGTCTCAATAATTCTATGAGCAGGTCGAGCTGCTTAGCATCTTTTTCTCCACACATAGTACACACATAATGTCAGCTCTTTTGCCAATGGTAAATAAGGTTCTTCAAAAAAAGTGTGGGGCTTATCTGCTTTAGCAATCTGCAAGCTTGCAATTTTCCCCGTTTCCATCTCAGGAGTCCATCTCAGAAGTTAAAATAAGTTATTTCATGTGCATGGGAGCAAAACACAGAGATGCTTGGTGTATTTTTCTCAAATTAACTTAGAACACTTCTTAAATATTTTTTTGTTATCTATCATGCTTGTCTGTGCTCACAAGATTGCCAGCATTCGTAGTACGCATTTCTATGCTTTCCTGTGCGTACATCATTGGCATTGTTCCAAAATCACGCATATTCTCTACCTCCTTATTTGCTGGAGATAACTTTTTTTTAAATACAATTGGCCGCTTTCATTCGTAGTACACATTTCTAGGCTTTCCTGTGTTTGCCTTTTTTAAATACAATTGGTTACTTACGGTCGTAGCACGCATTCCTATAGAATGGAATAGAATTACATTGTAGCTCTGGTGTCCACTCAATTATTAGCGTGCGCTGGATCATAGCACATGGGCTGCTTATTCAACACATATTAAAATTGAAAATGTGAAAACCTGTCCCGATTTTTCAGTGCACATAACAAAGTTCCAGGGTCATACGGCGTACCAGCTGTACCACAGTTTCAAAACCACTGATTTAAATAATCGGAAATGGAGTTAGTATACCCCTTCCTTTATCATTACATAAAATGCCTAAAATTAGAGTCAGGTGCACAAAAACAGGTGCAGATGATTAGATCAACATTAGAGAGTAACTTGGAGGGCACTGCCTTATATAAACATCATCGTCTACGGATTTCTTAATTTCTGATCTTATCCTTCATTGAAATCTGCAGATTCCATCTAAACATCCTCACTTCAGTTCTTCTCATCAAGTTCTCTTCCCTCTTTCCAACTGCCAAGCATTCAGCTCCATATAGTAGTAGAGGTCTAATCACACATTTTGCACTTTAACTTTCTAGGAATTTTCCTGTCACAGATTATTCCAGTTATTTCTCTCCACTTGTTCCGTCCAGCTTTCACTCTTTGTTTTACTGCCTCCAGTGTTTCTCCTCCCTTTACCAGTTTTGATCCAAGGTATTTAAAGCCATCAACCTGTTTCAGTTTTCCTCCATTTGTCTCCCCAACATTGGTCATAGTATCTCCTCTTCTCTCCATTACCATTATTTCAGATTTTTCTGCATTCATTTTCAGTCCACCCTTTTCCAGACACCTCTGCCATTTGAACACTTTCTCCTGTAGTTCTACTTCTGAATTTGCCATCAGTGCAACATCATCAGCAAAGATGAGTTCCCAAGGCACTTCTGTTCTTACCTCCTCTGTCAGTGTGTCAATACTGTTTATGAAAAGGAAAGGACTTAGTGCTGATCCTTGGTGTACTCCAACTGTGATTTCAAACTCTTTTGTCTATCCCCGTTGTGTGACCACCTTCGTAGTTGCATCTCTATAGGTTGCTTGAACTAACTTCACCATGCTTTCTGGTAATCCTTTCTTCCTCAAGCACCAATACACCACCTCTCTGGGCACACGGTCATATGCCTTCTCCAAGTCCAGAAAGGCCACATACAGCTTTTTCCCTTTCTCTAGTGTCTTCTCCTGTAACTTGTAAGGTTTGCCAGACAACACCTAGGTGAAGATCAGGACTATAGGAACAATGTGCTCTGGACGGAAGAGACAAAGGTAGAGCTGTTTGGCCACAATGCCAGATGTCATGTTTGGCAGAAATCAAAAACTGCCTTTGACAAAAAGAACCTCATATCAACTGTAAAGCATGGTGGTGGAAGCATTATGGTTTGGGGTTGCTCTTCTGCCTCAGGGCCTGGCCAGCTTGCAATCATAGAGTCAACCAGGAATTCCACATTGTACCAGAGAGTACTTGAGGAGAATGTGAGGCCATCTGTCAAAAAGCTGAAGCTGAACCGTAAGTGGACCTTGCAACAAGACCCAGAACACTCAAGCAAATCCACAAAATAATGGCTCAAAAAGAAGAAATGGAGAATTATGGAATGGCCAAGTCAAACCCCAGATCTTAACCCTGTAGAAATGCTGTCATGGGACTTGAAGTGGGCAGTACATGCAAGAAAGCCCTCAAACAACACACAGTTGAAGGAGTTCTGTAAGGAGGAGTGGGCATACATTTCTCCAAGTCAATGTAGGAGACTGACAGACAATTACAAGAAACACCTACAAGAAGTGATTTCTGCCAAAGTGGGCAACACCAGTTATTGAAGGCCGGGGGTGTACTAATTTTTTCCACAGCAGACAATTGCATTTCTGAGTTTTTTTGTTGTTGAGTTTTCATTGTTATTTGTTAAATTAGATAATTTTTATCTATCAATATTGTTGAAATGAAGAACAAATATCCATACAGTCCATTCAAATATGTTGAAAAACACACACCTTTTCATGGGGTGTACTTACTTTTTTACAGCACTGTAATTAATAAAAATAAAAATATATTTCTTACTGTAATTACTTGTTACTGACATGAGCATTAAGACAAAATATATACTGTAGTATTATTATTTTTATATACTATTAAACATATTATTATTTATTATTTTGTGTATGTAAAACTGAAAAAAGCACACTGAAGTAGTTCAAGCATGCGTAAGCTGCAAAGGAAGAAGTAAAGGTTTATTCCTTGTTGAAAAGAGATGAAAAGAAACAGCTTTCTTTTTTTCTGAAAAAAGCACATCACATTTACAATGATCTAGTGCAATCTTGCATCAGATCATTTAAAAAATAATTTTGGGGGGCATTACAATGTGTTGTAATGCAGCACACATGGTGCATTATGGCACATTATTCTTTGATAATTCTGAATGGCTGGATATGTACAGGATTCCTTATCAATATTCAAAAGTAAGTGAATTTAAAGAAGTAGGACAACAGATTAAACTATGATAATTCACAACATCTAATGCACCACAAATGCCACCCATCAATCATCTTTGGCCACTGAAGATTATGTGGGCTTTCAAAGATCTCTTATAGCCAGCTAAGAGTTTTTCTATTCTTGCTTTTGGAATTTCTTCCCACCCTTCCTTGCAGAACTCTACTAGCTCAAAAATATTATAAGAATATTCTTAATATTTGTATTCTTTGTCTACTTGGAACTAAAAGAGAACTTAATTATTGATCAGATTTAAAGCTTTTCACCTACAATATAAGAGAAAAAGAGCTGTGCAGATATTTTTGAAAGCTGCTCCATGCCAGTCTATAACCCATACACAGCCTAGTGTGCTCCTTTTCCTTCTTTGCCTCTTAGTTCAGTGTGATACAATAGTGTATGACTCCCTCTGTATCTAGGTTCTGTGTATAAACACTTCAGAGACTGAACAAAGTAGTTCACATTATACAGAATATAATTCACCTATAGGCAAGCTAATCTTTCTCTATAAAAAATACAGAGAAACATATAGAGCTCATGTGATGACAGAAGTTGTGTAATCCCCCTGTGAATAGATCAGTAAAGTCTTAGAGAGACAGACAATGATGTGAGAGAAAAGAAGACTACAAAGTCAACTAAGTTACACGATAGGAGGACGGTTACCAATGTTGCTGTGACAGTGTTATACAAAAATCTGTCTTTGACCAAACAGGATCAACCGGGAAACCAAATATTTTGTAACTGTGAAATTGTAATGGCTAAGGTCAAGCACCAAACAAGGGAGGGAAGAGTTAAACAACAGGGTTGACCCAACTTCAGTTAGGTACTTTCCCAAAATATTAGGAAATAAATGGTTTTACTCTTGTTATAACAGACCAGTAGTAGGAAGGTGTGTCCAATAAAAGTATAAATCTGGAGAATCCAGATGTTCAGCCTAAGGCTTGAAAATCATTATATGACCTTATATTTTAATGTTAATATTGAAAGTAGCATTTATACTAAATTCATTAGTGACTTTGACCAGGGCAGTTTCTGTGCTGTGAAGCTGACGGAAGCCAGATTGGAGGGGTTCGAAAAGGTTGTTTGTCATGAGGTTGTTATATACTGTAACTGAAGTGGGACAGCACATTCTAGAATTTTAGCAAGAAAGGGTAAGTTGGAGATGGGGCAAAAATTGTTAAGATTGTCGAGAGCCATGTTAGGCTTTTTTGGCACGGGGGTAATGGCGCGGTTTTGAGGACCATTGGTACAATGCCAGTGCTCGGATTCATGTATAATATTGAGGACAATGGGAAAAGAGAGAAGAGAAACAGGACTGAAATAGTGGTGGGAGTGGGATCTAAAATAGATATGGTGGGTTTCATGCGTGTAACTAGTTTATTGAGGGACGCTGAATCAAGAAGAGAGAAGATGGAGAGAAGGGAACCAGGGAAGTTGGATGAGGAGGGAGGAGGTATGGAAATGATATGTGTAGTGGAGAGAATGTGATGCCAGATGTTGTCAATCTTAGAACTAAAGAAATCTAAGAATGTGTTGCAAAGCTGCAATGAGGCAGGTCATGTGGTGGGGCAGTTTGGCTTGAGCAGTCTGTTGATGGTGGAGAAAAGATGTCTGGGGTTGTTTTGGTGATTTTCAATGATGTGAGAGAAGTAGGTGGATCTAGCAGACTCTATAGTGACCTTATATTCAGATAAGTAATCTCTCCAAGCATGGTTCAAGTTTTTAAAGGAGCAAAGGTGTCGAGGGTAGATAAAAGAGCACTGTCAAGTAACTGTATTTTGTCCTCTAGAGGGTCAGAGGTAGAGGAACAAGATAAGGAGAACAGAACAGAATTTGCTAACCTTGTGTGATCAATTGATCGCCAGTTGCAGATATTTACAGAGCGTGGGGGGGAAGTGTTAGAAACAGGTAATTCCAGATTGAAAAGAATGGCTAAGTGGTCAGAGAGGCCTAGATCAAGGGGAGAGCAGTGGGAGACAAAAGAGTCATTTGCAATAATTAAATCTAAGGTGTGTCCTTTGTTATGTAGGGGTACAAACAAACTGATTAAAATCAAAGCATCCCAATAGAGAAAGGAAGTCTTTAGCCAGACTGCAAGACCTTGAATCGATGTGTATATTAAAGATGTATCAGTAAATGGAAAGGCAGGGGGAAATTCTTAAATCAATAAGCTGTTAACCAACAAATGTACAGTATAGGATATCCTGATAGGTTTCCTAATTTTTCTTAGCTCTTCTGTTTTCTGCTATTATACCTGTTGGTTTCAAATAGTAATAAACTCAATATCAAATACACAATCTTAAACTGTCAGGGTTGGTTCGGATTGAAAAGAAAGAAAAGAACCTACTTTACAAAATGTATAAAGTTAAACCCTTAACCCTATAATGAGTGAATGCAAGACTTGACACGCACCAAGAATTTGTCTTCTGTCATCAGTAAAAAATGTTAATCTTAACTACCACCATCATTATTTCTCACACTCTCTTTAATACTGTTATCATGACATTGTATTTTAAATATATTTTTGGCTGCGGCTTTTTCATGTTACTTTCAAAACACAGAATAAATACATATATTTGAAAAAGTATTTTAATTTCTATTGTGTATTAATATTTTAGCTACATACATTTTTTAAAAGTTATCTGAATTGGTTGTATCTTTTAACTTAATATAAAACAATGTCTGGTCTTTTAATCACCTGTGTGCCAAAGTTCTTCATTTCCTTCAACCTGCTGTGGTAACTAGGAAATAAGCATCATTACTGATAAAAATTAAATTAAAAAATGTCCTTTACATTTGGTGAGATTGTGTTATTCACTGCATTAACTTAGTGCAAAGTATAATAATACAAATTAGCATTTCAAAGACAAAATCATATGATATATTATTACACTATATATTATTTTAAATATGAAAAATAAAAAAGTAAAAAACAAGCATTGTTGCAGTAAAAATCTAAGAATTCCCTTAATTAGATGGTTGGTAATAAAGTTAGTGATGAAGTTAGTTATAAAGCAAAGCAGGAAACAGGATGTAAACATAAAATACTAAAACTGATAAAAATTCTGGTCATATGATGATACAATGAAATATTATTATGAATAATACCTGTGACAAACATTGTGACCTTCTAGGTTAAGTGCGAAAAGACTACATGCATTTTGTGAAAGATAAATTAATCCAACATTATTTTGTCATACAGTATGACTAACCTGTGAATTTAACATTATCACATGGTAATTTCTTTCATTTTACATATTCATGTCACTCATATCATGAAACTTGAGTAACAAGAAGAGATTACATTCACAATGAAACGTAAAAACACGTAAAAAAATGGTGTTTCAGCTGTGGAGCCTTATTTAGGAGTGACACAATCATTGTTTGTTTAGCAGTTTGGAACTTGGCCTCTTGGAATATCTCCACTGTACATTTTAAGATAAGGAACAATTTTAGGTTACATAGAGATGCAGCCACTTAAAAAGCACGAGGTACGTGGTGTTAAAATGCAGTGGGTGTGGCGCAATGTATCGCATCATACCGCATGTTAATTGAAATATGATAATAGTATTCGGAAGCACCTTGTAAAACCACCAGGTGGAGCTAATAAAGCTTAATGTCATTTTTATGTTATATGTCACGTTATTTACACAAAACACTGAAACTTACATCTCCTTCGAGTGGAAAACATTACTGGACATCAGGCACAACTGCAGGGATTTCTCCTTTAGTTCGCTTGACCTGTATTACATCAGCTCGTCCATCCCCTACACCTTAGACCCAGAAGACAAGGAGCCGCCTGACTGTGAATGCCAGGAGAGGAAACGGCGCAAGCAATGCGATCACAAAAACAGAAATGCGGTAAGAGAGCCGGGCTGCAAATAAGACTAAAAGGACAGCGGAACAGACCACCTATACCCAGTATGTTCCTCACTAACGAACGGTTCGGACTGCTGCACTCTTGTGTTTACGGAAACATGTCTTTACAACAACATACTGGACCATTCAGCTGGATGATTTTTTAATTCTCCGATCAGACAGAACAGCCGCCTCTGGTAAAAATAAAGGAGGAGGTCTGCGTATTTATGTCAACCAAGCATGGTGCAGAGGATGGTGTTCCTACTCCCAGCCTACAGACAACTGCTCAAACGCACTAAGGTTTCACTTATAACTCTAAAAACATGGACCAAAGATGCAGTATCAATGCTTCAGGACTGTTTTGAGTGCATAGACTGAAGTTTATTCAAAGATGCAGCCTCCCTCCACTCCTGGCGAGTGGTAAAGAGATACCCAAACTCCCAAATCAAAAACCCTGGATGAACACTGAGATCCCTGCTCAACGCCCATGATGTACCCTTCAAATCTGGTAATGAGGAAGAATTGAGAGTGGCATGGAAAAAATTAAGAGCTGGCATAAAATCTGCCAAGAAACAGTACAAATCCCAGATAGAACACCACTAAAACACCAACGCTAACTCACAACACATGTGGCAAGACATAAATACAATCACAAGCTACAAGAACAAAACAAGCCCTATAAGCGGTACTGACACCTCCCTTCCAAACAAGCTTAACATCTACGCACGCTCTGAAGCTCAAAATCCTGAACCAGCCACCTGGACCACTGACTCCCCAGGGATCCCACCCCCCACACTATCCAAGCTAGATGTGTGGAAATCACTAAGTAGAGTGAACACACAAAAAGCTGCTGGACCTGATGGTATCCCTAGCCTGATACTCAGAACATATGCCTGGCAGATAGCTGATGTCTGTACTGACATCTTCAACCTGTCCTTGACCCAGGCCACTGTACCTAGCTGCTTCAAGACAACCACTATCGTGTGTAGTGTGCTCTCACGAGGCACCAGTTTTGTAGGGGTTTGGGCATTTACGGGGACAATTATTAATTGTAGCAGTAAATTACAAAATTGATTCTTTTAAAGGCCTTAGAATCCAACCATGCGATATAACTCAAACAACGCACACACACAGGTACTAATACATGAGGATACGTTTATTAATACATAGAATATGCATGTAAACCTAACAGATCTTATCGTGAGGGTTATCAGAATACAAAAGATATATAGTCATTCAGTTACGAAGAGTTACATATATCAAGAGGACATACATTCAGTACATCATTCATTTAGACCGTTTCATAAATGAACTTGGTTACAACTTCTACATTAGATACTCAAAACAAGTACATAACTCTTAGGAATTAAATAGATATCAACTGGTTGGGATAACAATTGAATTTTCAAGCTGTAATGCAGTAAAGTTGAATACTCATCCAATCTCTGGGGATTCAGATCTCCTGCGGGCACAAAGAAGCAGTTGCAGGCTTTTTGCTGTCCAATCCGCACTCTCTGGCTCCGTGCCAGGCTGTGCTGTGTGGCTTGGGACGGTGCGCTGCTGATGCTCACTAAAGTGTTGGCTTTAACTAGCAAAGTTTGTGCACAGGAGAAAAGATGACTGTGGGTCCCAGCAGGTCAGGAAGAGGACCGGTTTGTTCCTGATGAATCGTTAGTTCTGAATACTGATTCAGCTGTCCACAGTTCTGACCTGTTCACGAGGCTTGCTGCTGGTGCTAACTTCGGGTGGATCTTTTGGTTTCTCACAGGTAAACTCCGCTCTTGACTATTAGAACAGAGGAAAGTTCTGGCACTCGGACACACTGGCCGTTCCGTGGTTGTCCGGGCTGAGTCTCAGGATGGTCAGGAGGCGCGCTGCGAGAATGTCCTGCCCTTGGGAGCCTTTCTGCTCCTGGGCTGTCCTGCCCTGGAATTGGTCTGGTTAAGGCCAATGGGAAATTTGGCCAGGACGCCGGGGTTACACCCCTACTCTTTTCGAGAAACGCCCTGGGATTTTTAATGACCACAGAGAGTCAGGACCTCGGTTTTACGTCTCATCCGAAGGACGGCACCTGTTTACAGTATAGTGTCCCCATCACTATACTGGGGCATTAGGACCCACGTGGACCACAGGGTGAGCGCCCCCTGCTGGCCCCACTAACACCTCTTCCAGCAGCAACCTTAGTTTTTCCCAGGAGGTCTCCCATCCAGGTACTGACCAGGCTCACACCTGCTTAGCTTCAGTGGGTTGCCAGTTGTGAGTTGCAGGGTGAATTTAAGTTAAGCAGGAACACAGCTTTATATCTCATTTTTTTATTTCTTTTTTTTAATTAAAAAATTTGACTGCCCAGCCTAAAGGTGTTTATAATATTGTGGCATTATTATATAGGACAGACACAGTGACTCAGGCACTTGTTGAATGAAAAACGGTGCTTTCTTTTTCAGTATAGCTGAGCACAGAGAGACACACACACTTTTTCATTGACAAAAAGTAACGCCACACTCTCTTGTTTAACACACACAGGCAGCTGAAGCACCACATCTCTTCCCATAAAAAGTCTTTGTCTCCATACCATGGCTGCTGTAGTGCAGGCTCGTGGATTTTTTTGTAACATGAACTCAGCCCAATCCCTTGGTGTATTTATATTATATTCTCATGTACGAGTAGAATAGGTTCATTGTCTTCCAATGAAAGACAGGTTCCTTTAGCCCAAGACAGTCAGGGGACAGTAGAAACTCCCCACACCCAGACTGCTACAGTAACTCAATCAACCTTACTCGACACTCCAGAGGTGTCACATTTTACTGTACAAGTCAAACCGGTTGCTTTCTATTGCAGATGTGCTCCCACGGATACCCTTTTTCCTTATAGCACTTTACAGTTAGGAGTTTAATCAAACTATTTTGAAATAGGTTTAATAAAGGTGGGTTACCACGTATAGCATGCAAAGGCTGTAAAGGAACAAGTAATAGGTTTATTCCATGCTGAAAAGAGAAGAAAGACAACATAACGTTTCGGCCGTTTCAGGCTGCGTTGTTCTGTTTCCTATGGTGATGGGTTTTTCGCACAAAGCCGTATTGAGCAGTTTTTCTCACGTTGTGAACATGTGTATACAGCAGTCCCCTGGGGTTCCAGTTAGTGCGTAATTACGCATCGATGAAAAACTGGAGGTTTAAAAAAAAAGAATTAGATCACTGATAGTTTTATGTCAAGACTGTGAAGAGTTTCACGATTCATGGTCTTTAAAATGCATTAGGTTTGAAGGCTTTCTGTGTTTCCCTTCCAAAGATATGGACAGAAGAATGTTCGAACGTGGTAAAAAAATGGCTTAAAAACAACATCGTGAAGGCTGTGAAAACGTCACATGTACTTTGTACACACAGCAAGTGTTTTCGTAACTCTAGGAGGTTTCGTGAAAAAGCTACAGGCATGCCAATTGTAATCGTTTTTATTTTTAAATACATTTTATAAAAGTGTCATCTATTCATAAAAGTTGCTTTTAATACCACTCAATATTAATATATTAATAGAGATCAGCTCTCTATTAAAGCTCAGATCAAAGATCAAGCACAGATCAGACAGCAAGATCTCACACACTGGGACTGATCTGTGATCTGTGATGTGGTTGAGTGTGAATTGTGGTGCTCTAACAGGCACAGCCGGCTGGCTGTGCTGAATAAATACATAAAAAAACAGTTTAACAACTCTTAAGCATACTGTAGTTTTCATTAACAGTTTATGAGTGAAAAGACCACGGGCATTTTCTTTCCCCCTTCATTCTCAGAGTAGAATAGAATGTATTATTAGCACAATTTATTACAGTGCTAAATTTAATTTTATTGATTACTAATAGTTTGATGTATTTAAAACAATGAACTAAGTTTAACATGGCATTCAGAAATACAATCGAGAATAGTTTTGTGGTGTATGCATAGATGAAACTTTTCTAAAATGTATAACAAAATTAATTAAAATCTGTAATCTTTCCACCTGTAATGTCATTAGAAAGTACAATAAGTTCCTGCTTTGTCTAACAATGGTGTCAAAAATTAGTCTGAGTGCTGTGCTTAATGATAATCAAGGGACTTAGGAGTCAAAGAAAATGATCTATGTTGTTTAACTTTAAACACTAAATTATGAATGCAGACACAATTGGTGCTTTACGGACATTGTGCAATACTGAGCTCCGCGGTTCCTCCCTCTCTCGGTGCCGCCTCCCTCTCTGACACAGTGCAGTGGGCGGCACACTGTTTTCAGAGCCTATGATTGAGGAATAAAAGACCTGCTGATCTGTTCTACATACCAGGAAGACAAGAGAATACACAGATTCTAAGCTGATCAGGAGGAAGAAAAATCACCCGTTTTTCATGCATAAAAAGTGGTTATTAACTATCGAAGCCTGTTTTTATAACTTTTAAAGTCGTGCAATATCTAAGCAGGAACACATCATTATATCTAATTTTTGCTGTATTTTTTCTGAATGAAAAAAATCATTTGCCCAACCTAATTTTAAAGACCTCTACTTGTGAAACTTTTCGCAGCCTGTACATAAAACTATATACACAATACTGCTGACAACAGGAACATTCCTATTCTTTACTCAGCAGCTTATTAAGAACAGCAGCCATGGTGTTCAAACCATTTTTTTTTACACAGAAGAGTGACACAGCTTCGCGTTGTGAATCTGTTTTTGTAAGAAAACATTTGTCAGTCTGTTTGTGGGGGGAAGGTAGAGTGTCTTTCATTGGAAGACTTACCCTATTCGCCTTTGAAAACGAAGAAGGTTAAAAAAAAATCGCATATTTGAGAAACATTTTATAAAAGCAATAAGGCACTCAAGGCCTGTGCTATATCGTGCATATAGTCACAGTTAAAAGAATATTTGATCGCCTTTTTAATTATACTGATTGACAAAGGTGATTTAATTATAAAAATGTACATAGAAAAAACAAATTTTGCACTCATTTGTCATTTAAATCAGTGCTTCTCAAACTTTTTGGACCAAGTACCACCCCTGATCAAACCAAAGCATACAAGTACCACCTACAAGTCATATTCTCATAGGAACCCCAGAAAATCTCAATGACCAACATGAGCACACGTGTACACACACTTTCACACACATATAATAAATATAATAATAATAAAAACTTTATTTTATATAATGCCTTTAAACGTGGCTTCTCAAAGCACTTTACAGAAAAAAAAACAGGAACAACAATAATTAAAAATAAACAACAAATAAACAACAAAAAAGCACCATTTCACTAAGAGGTGTGAGCCTGTTTAGTCGAGCAAAGCAGATGTGAATTCATTTTTCGAGCCTTGATACAATTCACAACAGAATTAAACAGATTTTAAATCGTCAGGCATTTTCTTGACTGCAAAGGTCTTGCGGTGGATGTTGCAATGCGTCCATTAATTTCTGGAGCGACCTCTCTAATTCGTGCAACTACACCGCTGTGTTGGCTTGTCATCACTCTAGCACCGTCTGTACAAACTCCGACGCATTTTATCCAGACGATGCCATTCTCTTCGATAAATTCATTCAGAAATTGAAATATGTACTTTCTTGTAGTTCCTGTTGGTAGTGGCTTACAGAACAGAACGTTCTCATGGGACATGCCCTCAAACTCGTATCTAACGTAAACGAACAAATTGGCCAAATCGACTACAGACTCATCTAATTGCAGTGAAAAGCACCTGCTCATCAGCGTACTTTTGATATCATCTGCCATATCAATAATTCTATGAGTGGCTGTGTCTTGATAAAAAATGTCTCAATAATTCTATGAGCAGGTCGAGCTGCTTAGCATCTTTTTCTCCACACATAGTACACACATAATGTCAGCTCTTTTGCCAATGGTAAATAAGGTTCTTCAAAAAAAGTGTGGGGCTTATCTGCTTTAGCAATCTGCAAGCTTGCAATTTTCCCCGTTTCCATCTCAGGAGTCCATCTCAGAAGTTAAAATAAGTTATTTCATGTGCATGGGAGCAAAACACAGAGATGCTTGGTGTATTTTTCTCAAATTAACTTAGAACACTTCTTAAATATTTTTTTGTTATCTATCATGCTTGTCTGTGCTCACAAGATTGCCAGCATTCGTAGTACGCATTTCTATGCTTTCCTGTGCGTACATCATTGGCATTGTTCCAAAATCACGCATATTCTCTACCTCCTTATTTGCTGGAGATAACTTTTTTTTAAATACAATTGGCCGCTTTCATTCGTAGTACACATTTCTAGGCTTTCCTGTGTTTGCCTTTTTTAAATACAATTGGTTACTTACGGTCGTAGCACGCATTCCTATAGAATGGAATAGAATTACATTGTAGCTCTGGTGTCCACTCAATTATTAGCGTGCGCTGGATCATAGCACATGGGCTGCTTATTCAACACATATTAAAATTGAAAATGTGAAAACCTGTCCCGATTTTTCAGTGCACATAACAAAGTTCCAGGGTCATACGGCGTACCAGCTGTACCACAGTTTCAAAACCACTGATTTAAATAATCGGAAATGGAGTTAGTATACCCCTTCCTTTATCATTACATAAAATGCCTAAAATTAGAGTCAGGTGCACAAAAACAGGTGCAGATGATTAGATCAACATTAGAGAGTAACTTGGAGGGCACTGCCTTATATAAACATCATCGTCTACGGATTTCTTAATTTCTGATCTTATCCTTCATTGAAATCTGCAGATTCCATCTAAACATCCTCACTTCAGTTCTTCTCATCAAGTTCTCTTCCCTCTTTCCAACTGCCAAGCATTCAGCTCCATATAGTAGTAGAGGTCTAATCACACATTTTGCACTTTAACTTTCTAGGAATTTTCCTGTCACAGATTATTCCAGTTATTTCTCTCCACTTGTTCCGTCCAGCTTTCACTCTTTGTTTTACTGCCTCCAGTGTTTCTCCTCCCTTTACCAGTTTTGATCCAAGGTATTTAAAGCCATCAACCTGTTTCAGTTTTCCTCCATTTGTCTCCCCAACATTGGTCATAGTATCTCCTCTTCTCTCCATTACCATTATTTCAGATTTTTCTGCATTCATTTTCAGTCCACCCTTTTCCAGACACCTCTGCCATTTGAACACTTTCTCCTGTAGTTCTACTTCTGAATTTGCCATCAGTGCAACATCATCAGCAAAGATGAGTTCCCAAGGCACTTCTGTTCTTACCTCCTCTGTCAGTGTGTCAATACTGTTTATGAAAAGGAAAGGACTTAGTGCTGATCCTTGGTGTACTCCAACTGTGATTTCAAACTCTTTTGTCTATCCCCGTTGTGTGACCACCTTCGTAGTTGCATCTCTATAGGTTGCTTGAACTAACTTCACCATGCTTTCTGGTAATCCTTTCTTCCTCAAGCACCAATACACCACCTCTCTGGGCACACGGTCATATGCCTTCTCCAAGTCCAGAAAGGCCACATACAGCTTTTTCCCTTTCTCTAGTGTCTTCTCCTGTAACTTGTAAGGTTTGCCAGACAACACCTAGGTGAAGATCAGGACTATAGGAACAATGTGCTCTGGACGGAAGAGACAAAGGTAGAGCTGTTTGGCCACAATGCCAGATGTCATGTTTGGCAGAAATCAAAAACTGCCTTTGACAAAAAGAACCTCATATCAACTGTAAAGCATGGTGGTGGAAGCATTATGGTTTGGGGTTGCTCTTCTGCCTCAGGGCCTGGCCAGCTTGCAATCATAGAGTCAACCAGGAATTCCACATTGTACCAGAGAGTACTTGAGGAGAATGTGAGGCCATCTGTCAAAAAGCTGAAGCTGAACCGTAAGTGGACCTTGCAACAAGACCCAGAACACTCAAGCAAATCCACAAAATAATGGCTCAAAAAGAAGAAATGGAGAATTATGGAATGGCCAAGTCAAACCCCAGATCTTAACCCTGTAGAAATGCTGTCATGGGACTTGAAGTGGGCAGTACATGCAAGAAAGCCCTCAAACAACACACAGTTGAAGGAGTTCTGTAAGGAGGAGTGGGCATACATTTCTCCAAGTCAATGTAGGAGACTGACAGACAATTACAAGAAACACCTACAAGAAGTGATTTCTGCCAAAGTGGGCAACACCAGTTATTGAAGGCCGGGGGTGTACTAATTTTTTCCACAGCAGACAATTGCATTTCTGAGTTTTTTTGTTGTTGAGTTTTCATTGTTATTTGTTAAATTAGATAATTTTTATCTATCAATATTGTTGAAATGAAGAACAAATATCCATACAGTCCATTCAAATATGTTGAAAAACACACACCTTTTCATGGGGTGTACTTACTTTTTTACAGCACTGTAATTAATAAAAATAAAAATATATTTCTTACTGTAATTACTTGTTACTGACATGAGCATTAAGACAAAATATATACTGTAGTATTATTATTTTTATATACTATTAAACATATTATTATTTATTATTTTGTGTATGTAAAACTGAAAAAAGCACACTGAAGTAGTTCAAGCATGCGTAAGCTGCAAAGGAAGAAGTAAAGGTTTATTCCTTGTTGAAAAGAGATGAAAAGAAACAGCTTTCTTTTTTTCTGAAAAAAGCACATCACATTTACAATGATCTAGTGCAATCTTGCATCAGATCATTTAAAAAATAATTTTGGGGGGCATTACAATGTGTTGTAATGCAGCACACATGGTGCATTATGGCACATTATTCTTTGATAATTCTGAATGGCTGGATATGTACAGGATTCCTTATCAATATTCAAAAGTAAGTGAATTTAAAGAAGTAGGACAACAGATTAAACTATGATAATTCACAACATCTAATGCACCACAAATGCCACCCATCAATCATCTTTGGCCACTGAAGATTATGTGGGCTTTCAAAGATCTCTTATAGCCAGCTAAGAGTTTTTCTATTCTTGCTTTTGGAATTTCTTCCCACCCTTCCTTGCAGAACTCTACTAGCTCAAAAATATTATAAGAATATTCTTAATATTTGTATTCTTTGTCTACTTGGAACTAAAAGAGAACTTAATTATTGATCAGATTTAAAGCTTTTCACCTACAATATAAGAGAAAAAGAGCTGTGCAGATATTTTTGAAAGCTGCTCCATGCCAGTCTATAACCCATACACAGCCTAGTGTGCTCCTTTTCCTTCTTTGCCTCTTAGTTCAGTGTGATACAATAGTGTATGACTCCCTCTGTATCTAGGTTCTGTGTATAAACACTTCAGAGACTGAACAAAGTAGTTCACATTATACAGAATATAATTCACCTATAGGCAAGCTAATCTTTCTCTATAAAAAATACAGAGAAACATATAGAGCTCATGTGATGACAGAAGTTGTGTAATCCCCCTGTGAATAGATCAGTAAAGTCTTAGAGAGACAGACAATGATGTGAGAGAAAAGAAGACTACAAAGTCAACTAAGTTACACGATAGGAGGACGGTTACCAATGTTGCTGTGACAGTGTTATACAAAAATTTGTCTTTGACCAAACAGGATCAACCGGGAAACCAAATATTTTGTAACTGTGAAATTGTAATGGCTAAGGTCAAGCACCAAACAAGGGAGGGAAGAGTTAAACAACAGGGTTGACCCAACTTCAGTTAGGTACTTTCCCAAAATATTAGGAAATAAATGGTTTTACTCTTGTTATAACAGACCAGTAGTAGGAAGGTGTGTCCAATAAAAGTATAAATCTGGAGAATCCAGATGTTCAGCCTAAGGCTTGAAAATCATTATATGACCTTATATTTTAATGTTAATATTGAAAGTAGCATTTATACTAAATTCATTAGTGACTTTGACCAGGGCAGTTTCTGTGCTGTGAAGCTGACGGAAGCCAGATTGGAGGGGTTCGAAAAGGTTGTTTGTCATGAGGTTGTTATATACTGTAACTGAAGTGGGACAGCACATTCTAGAATTTTAGCAAGAAAGGGTAAGTTGGAGATGGGGCAAAAATTGTTAAGATTGTCGAGAGCCATGTTAGGCTTTTTTGGCACGGGGGTAATGGCGCGGTTTTGAGGACCATTGGTACAATGCCAGTGCTCGGATTCATGTATAATATTGAGGACAATGGGAAAAGAGAGAAGAGAAACAGGACTGAAATAGTGGTGGGAGTGGGATCTAAAATAGATATGGTGGGTTTCATGCGTGTAACTAGTTTATTGAGGGACGCTGAATCAAGAAGAGAGAAGATGGAGAGAAGGGAACCAGGGAAGTTGGATGAGGAGGGAGGAGGTATGGAAATGATATGTGTAGTGGAGAGAATGTGATGCCAGATGTTGTCAATCTTAGAACTAAAGAAATCTAAGAATGTGTTGCAAAGCTGCAATGAGGCAGGTCATGTGGTGGGGCAGTTTGGCTTGAGCAGTCTGTTGATGGTGGAGAAAAGATGTCTGGGGTTGTTTTGGTGATTTTCAATGATGTGAGAGAAGTAGGTGGATCTAGCAGACTCTATAGTGACCTTATATTCAGATAAGTAATCTCTCCAAGCATGGTTCAAGTTTTTAAAGGAGCAAAGGTGTCGAGGGTAGATAAAAGAGCACTGTCAAGTAACTGTATTTTGTCCTCTAGAGGGTCAGAGGTAGAGGAACAAGATAAGGAGAACAGAACAGAATTTGCTAACCTTGTGTGATCAATTGATCGCCAGTTGCAGATATTTACAGAGCGTGGGGGGGAAGTGTTAGAAACAGGTAATTCCAGATTGAAAAGAATGGCTAAGTGGTCAGAGAGGCCTAGATCAAGGGGAGAGCAGTGGGAGACAAAAGAGTCATTTGCAATAATTAAATCTAAGGTGTGTCCTTTGTTATGTAGGGGTACAAACAAACTGATTAAAATCAAAGCATCCCAATAGAGAAAGGAAGTCTTTAGCCAGACTGCAAGACCTTGAATCGATGTGTATATTAAAGATGTATCAGTAAATGGAAAGGCAGGGGGAAATTCTTAAATCAATAAGCTGTTAACCAACAAATGTACAGTATAGGATATCCTGATAGGTTTCCTAATTTTTCTTAGCTCTTCTGTTTTCTGCTATTATACCTGTTGGTTTCAAATAGTAATAAACTCAATATCAAATACACAATCTTAAACTGTCAGGGTTGGTTCGGATTGAAAAGAAAGAAAAGAACCTACTTTACAAAATGTATAAAGTTAAACCCTTAACCCTATAATGAGTGAATGCAAGACTTGACACGCACCAAGAATTTGTCTTCTGTCATCAGTAAAAAAATTTAATCTTAACTACCACCATCATTATTTCTCACACTCTCTTTAATACTGTTATCATGACATTGTATTTTAAATATATTTTTGGCTGCGGCTTTTTCATGTTACTTTCAAAACACAGAATAAATACATATATTTGAAAAAGTATTTTAATTTCTATTGTGTATTAATATTTTAGCTACATACATTTTTTAAAAGTTATCTGAATTGGTTGTATCTTTTAACTTAATATAAAACAATGTCTGGTCTTTTAATCACCTGTGTGCCAAAGTTCTTCATTTCCTTCAACCTGCTGTGGTAACTAGGAAATAAGCATCATTACTGATAAAAATTAAATTAAAAAATGTCCTTTACATTTGGTGAGATTGTGTTATTCACTGCATTAACTTAGTGCAAAGTATAATAATACAAATTAGCATTTCAAAGACAAAATCATATGATATATTATTACACTATATATTATTTTAAATATGAAAAATAAAAAAGTAAAAAACAAGCATTGTTGCAGTAAAAATCTAAGAATTCCCTTAATTAGATGGTTGGTAATAAAGTTAGTGATGAAGTTAGTTATAAAGCAAAGCAGGAAACAGGATGTAAACATAAAATACTAAAACTGATAAAAATTCTGGTCATATGATGATACAATGAAATATTATTATTAATATTACCTGTGACAAACATTGTGACCTTCTAGGTTAAGTGCGAAAAGACTACATGCATTTTGTGAAAGATAAATTAATCCAACATTATTTTGTCATACAGTATGACTAACCTGTGAATTTAACATTATCACATGGTAATTTCTTTCATTTTACATATTCATGTCACTCATATCATGAAACTTGAGTAACAAGAAGAGATTACATTCACAATGAAACGTAAAAACACGTAAAAAAATGGTGTTTCAGCTGTGGAGCCTTATTTAGGAGTGACACAATCATTGTTTGTTTAGCAGTTTGGAACTTGGCCTCTTGGAATATCTCCACTGTACATTTTAAGATAAGGAACAATTTTAGGTTACATAGAGATGCAGCCACTTAAAAAGCACGAGGTACGTGGTGTTAAAATGCAGTGGGTGTGGCGCAATGTATCGCATCATACCGCATGTTAATTGAAATATGATAATAGTATTCGGAAGCACCTTGTAAAACCACCAGGTGGAGCTAATAAAGCTTAATGTCATTTTTATGTTATATGTCACGTTATTTACACAAAACACTGAAACTTACATCTCCTTCGAGTGGAAAACATTACTGGACATCAGGCACAACTGCAGGGATTTCTCCTTTAGTTCGCTTGACCTGTATTACATCAGCTCGTCCATCCCCTACACCTTAGACCCAGAAGACAAGGAGCCGCCTGACTGTGAATGCCAGGAGAGGAAACGGCGCAAGCAATGCGATCACAAAAACAGAAATGCGGTAAGAGAGCCGGGCTGCAAATAAGACTAAAAGGACAGCGGAACAGACCACCTATACCCAGTATGTTCCTCACTAACGAACGGTTCGGACTGCTGCACTCTTGTGTTTACGGAAACATGTCTTTACAACAACATACTGGACCATTCAGCTGGATGATTTTTTAATTCTCCGATCAGACAGAACAGCCGCCTCTGGTAAAAATAAAGGAGGAGGTCTGCGTATTTATGTCAACCAAGCATGGTGCAGAGGATGGTGTTCCTACTCCCAGCCTACAGACAACTGCTCAAACGCACTAAGGTTTCACTTATAACTCTAAAAACATGGACCAAAGATGCAGTATCAATGCTTCAGGACTGTTTTGAGTGCATAGACTGAAGTTTATTCAAAGATGCAGCCTCCCTCCACTCCTGGCGAGTGGTAAAGAGATACCCAAACTCCCAAATCAAAAACCCTGGATGAACACTGAGATCCCTGCTCAACGCCCATGATGTACCCTTCAAATCTGGTAAGGAGGAAGAATTGAGAGTGGCATGGAAAAAATTAAGAGCTGGCATAAAATCTGCCAAGAAACAGTACAAATCCCAGATAGAACACCACTAAAACACCAACGCTAACTCACAACACATGTGGCAAGACATAAATACAATCACAAGCTACAAGAACAAAACAAGCCCTATAAGCGGTACTGACACCTCCCTTCCAAACAAGCTTAACATCTACGCACGCTCTGAAGCTCAAAATCCTGAACCAGCCACCTGGACCACTGACTCCCCAGGGATCCCACCCCCCACACTATCCAAGCTAGATGTGTGGAAATCACTAAGTAGAGTGAACACACAAAAAGCTGCTGGACCTGATGGTATCCCTAGCCTGATACTCAGAACATATGCCTGGCAGATAGCTGATGTCTGTACTGACATCTTCAACCTGTCCTTGACCCAGGCCACTGTACCTAGCTGCTTCAAGACAACCACTATCGTGTGTAGTGTGCTCTCACGAGGCACCAGTTTTGTAGGGGTTTGGGCATTTACGGGGACAATTATTAATTGTAGCAGTAAATTACAAAATTGATTCTTTTAAAGGCCTTAGAATCCAACCATGCGATATAACTCAAACAACGCACACACACAGGTACTAATACATGAGGATACGTTTATTAATACATAGAATATGCATGTAAACCTAACAGATCTTATCGTGAGGGTTATCAGAATACAAAAGATATATAGTCATTCAGTTACGAAGAGTTACATATATCAAGAGGACATACATTCAGTACATCATTCATTTAGACCGTTTCATAAATGAACTTGGTTACAACTTCTACATTAGATACTCAAAACAAGTACATAACTCTTAGGAATTAAATAGATATCAACTGGTTGGGATAACAATTGAATTTTCAAGCTGTAATGCAGTAAAGTTGAATACTCATCCAATCTCTGGGGATTCAGATCTCCTGCGGGCACAAAGAAGCAGTTGCAGGCTTTTTGCTGTCCAATCCGCACTCTCTGGCTCCGTGCCAGGCTGTGCTGTGTGGCTTGGGACGGTGCGCTGCTGATGCTCACTAAAGTGTTGGCTTTAACTAGCAAAGTTTGTGCACAGGAGAAAAGATGACTGTGGGTCCCAGCAGGTCAGGAAGAGGACCGGTTTGTTCCTGATGAATCGTTAGTTCTGAATACTGATTCAGCTGTCCACAGTTCTGACCTGTTCACGAGGCTTGCTGCTGGTGCTAACTTCGGGTGGATCTTTTGGTTTCTCACAGGTAAACTCCGCTCTTGACTATTAGAACAGAGGAAAGTTCTGGCACTCGGACACACTGGCCGTTCCGTGGTTGTCCGGGCTGAGTCTCAGGATGGTCAGGAGGCGCGCTGCGAGAATGTCCTGCCCTTGGGAGCCTTTCTGCTCCTGGGCTGTCCTGCCCTGGAATTGTCTCGCACCCCTGGAATTCTCTTTAGAGATTCTCCTCCAGGCTCTTTGTGTTGCCTGTTTTTACCTGGAAGAACTTCAGCTCGTTCATTGGCTGAAAGTTTCATGGTCATCAGAGACCCACGTGGGTTACTCGGCCCTACCAGGCCCTGATTGGTTGATCAAGGTGAGATATGAGTCACTTACTCCTGACACTTAGGAATGCAGTCCAGATGTCCATCTGGCACTCCCTAGACAGATAGGCGAAAATGGATGACCATTGATCATGATAGCCAGGCTTAGCTAAATGCATCCCCATTTGGGAGCTGTCCCTTATCAAAAGAAAACATCTTTAAATCAGCCTGCATGAATAGCTTCTCTGTGGCTGCACCACAGAGATGAAGAGAGAGATGGGGCCTCATTTGGGAAAGCACAGCAACACTTAATTCTGTCTTATTAACAAGCATTGCCGCTACACGTGCCAGTACCAAAAACATCAGCACCCACATGCCTGACCGACTACCACCCTATTGCACTCAACCCCATCATAATTAAGTGCTTTGAAAAACTATTTATTCCACACATTAAAGCCAGCATTTCAAAAACACTTCCTCTCCAGTTTGCCTATCACACAAACAGCTCCACGGAGGATGCAACCTCTGTAACTTTACACACCACACTAACCCACCTAGATAAAAGGAACACCTATACAAGAATGCTGTTCATTGACTTTAGCTCAGCATTTAACACCATCATACCCATAACATTTGCTACCAAACTCAGGGCTCTAGACCAGGGCTACACCCTCTGTAGCTCGATCCTAGACTTCCTCACCAGCAGACCCCAGACTGTCACGATTAGCAACCTCACCTCCAACAGGCTCACCCATGCCCCACAAGGCTGTATGCTCAGCCCACTGCTTTACTCCCTGTTCACCCACAACTGTACTGCCACGTTCAGCACGAACACCATCATCAAGTATGCTGACAATACCACAGTTGTGGGCCTGATCACTGACAATGATAAGACTGCCTACAGGGAGGAGATAAAACAACTTGCAGACTGGTGCTGAACCAACAACCTATGTCTAAACATCAGCAAAACCAAAGAGCTGATCATTGACTTCAGGAGACAAGGAAAAGTCCACTCCCCCATCTACACCGAAGGGTCTGCAGTGGAGATGGTGAATAACTTAAAATTCCTACGTTTTCACATCTCTAATGGACCTCACATGGGCACTCAACACCTCCAGTCTCATCAAGAAGGCACAACAGTGGCTGTACTTCCTGAGAAGGCTGATGAAAATAAGCCTGCATCTACAGATCCTCATCAACTTCTACAGATGTACGGTGGAGAGCATACTGACCAGCTGCATCACAGTCTGGTATGGCAACTGCACCGCATCCGACCATAAGGCACTGCAGCTGGTGGTCAAAACTGCCCAACACATCATTAGTAGTGCCTTACCATCCATCCAGAAAATCTACAACACCAAATGTTTGAAAAAAGCCACCAAAATTATGTCTGACCCCACTCACCCCAGTCATACCTTGTTTGTCCCCCTACCATCTGGCAGAAGGTTCCGGACGGTCCAGTCACACACAACTAGACTCCAAAATAGCTTCTTCTCCAGAGCGATCAAGCTGGTGATGCCCTCACTCCCTCCCATCATATTATGATCTCCCCTCACTTCTTCCAGTACCCATAATGACTGTACTCAAACACCACTACATACAGGACAACTGAATGTAAGCCTAAATTGTACTTAAAACTGTACTAGTATATTTATTCATCACCTTATTATTTTTGCACTGTTCCCTAAACTACTTTTGCACTGTTTTTGTCCTGTTGTATTCTTTTCTCTGTTTGCGTATTTGCACAGTTTTGATTACACTGTTATTGTGTTACTCTCTATTGTCTTGTCTTCCGTTCTATTTATATACTGCATTTGATTGACTAATGAGAAACACTTTTCACTATACTATGCACCCGCGTAAGTATAATGCCAAATAAAGTTTAATTGAATTGAATTTAAGTTGTAAACTCTTTAGATGTTTAATAATTTTAAAGTGTGTATTACAGCATGTAAATCATTAAACATTAATAAGTCAGTATATTTTATAAAAGCAAGATTGCTCAGTTGGACAAAAGTACACAACCTTCCACCTTGATCATAAATGATTTAATTAAACATAAAATATTTTAAGCATCAAAGTCTTTAACTTGGTAACTTACATGGGTTCTGGTTTTAATATGCTTGTTCTAACATTATTAAGCTTATATTCTGTACTTCATAAAAAGTTATATCGTTTTATCCTTTTCTAAGTATACGTAGTAATAACACCACTTGCTGTTACTGTAAAAAGATAAATGTTGTAGTGATTTAACATCACTTGATAGTTATATTAATATGGAACCGTAACTATGTGTAACTATGTGTAACTAAGCAGCTAAAGTATCATAAGTGGACATTGTGGAAGCATTTTGACATTCATTTCTATTAAAAAATGCTTCTATTGTCCTTGTAGTGGTAATGAGCTCTGTAATATAGCGAGCTGCACCCAGGTGGTTCAAAGTGAGATCAGAGCATTACTTTCGGTTTGTTTCTCATAGAGCCAAATGCATAAAAATAGTCCACTATTATAGTTTATTGTGAATACAATGTGTCTGTTTCAGGTTTACACCCACATTGAGAAAATCTATATTTTGTCTTAATCCAAATGTCAGCAGCCAATAATCAGCCAGCAATATAACTTGGAATTGTTTTTTAAAAAAGTTTAAACTGTACTAAATAGTACACCGCCTGGAATTGAACCTGGTCAGTCAGCGTCATTCAACAGGAAACCAGTTGGATGAATTATTATACATGATGGTTTTGTGTTTAAGGATTTCTTCACATAAATCTTTAAATTAAATGAGGGAGGGGGGGGAGGATTATTTTTTACAATTGCCAGTAATCGAGGAACAGTTTAGCAACACGATGGGCAAACGATTTCTTTAATTTTCAAAAATGAAATCAAAATTAAGAAACAATGATGTGTTCCTGCCTAACTCAAACATTGCATGACATGGCATGAAAGCTGTAAATAACTGGTTTAGATAGTTAAAAACCACTTTTTATGCGCGACAAAAGGGTGATTTTTCTTCCTTGTGATCAACTTAGAATCTGTGTACACTGTAAGATTTTTACTTTTTAATTAAACGTTTAAAATACTTGAATTTCATAAATGTTGTACTGATTTAATACCTCTTGATAGTAATATTAATATTCATTTGTTCAATTTTTAAAAAATATATTATTGTCCTTGTAGTGGTAATAGGCAATAGACTGCCATGTGGTGCGCTGCACTCAGGCGGTTCAAAGCCCGATCAGAGAATTACTTTGTTTCTTACATAGCCAAATATATAAAAATAGTCCACTCTTATAGCTTGTTGTTGGCTACGGTGTGAGTGTATGTATCTGGGTGAATTATTATAAGTGATGGTTTTGAGATTTAGGATTACTTCATGCAATTCTTTAAGTTAAAGGAGGGAAAAGAGTTATATTTACACGTTGTGTATCGCCTCTTCTTATATTTCTTCTTATATTTGTAAAAATATTCCAATTTAAATGCAATACAGACTATATTATTAATAACATTGTAATGAATTCAGATTCTTGGGCTTGCGCACTCACTGCTCCTGCCCCAGTTTGCCCTTCACCACGTGGGCTCTAAACCTGGTCTCCTGTGTTGCTCAACAGAGGTTTTTCCAGCTGAGCAACAGAAGACCTCCTTCAGCACCTGCGGCCAGCAGCCCTGTTATGCACAGGGTAGCAGAGGGCTGTACTGTCACTGCGCAGCAACCAGCTTGTACCATTAGTATGCCTACCGTTTGTTACAATATTAATAATGAATAACCATGGACGAGCTGTAAACTGAAGAGTCAGAGAAGACGCGTTGAGTCTGGTCTTTTCAGCTTGGAATTTAACCTTTACAGCGATCCTTTTGGCTATATTTATTGCATAGCTGGATCAGTAAAAATAGATTGGCTTAATAACTGCAGTAAGAAAAGATATTTCACACATACTTTGAAACCATCAACTTTGGAACAGCGGGAGACGAGACCCGGCTGGGGGGGGGGTCAGTATTTAGATTTTCCTGTGCAAACCGTATTTACCACAATACTATAATGAGCCCCTGAGGCATATTGTTCAAATTTTGGAATTTTTAAAATTAAAATTAAAATTTCTTGATTTTGCACGAGAGAAAAAAGGAACCTTTTGAGAAGTTGTGTACTGCTTGCAAAGTAGCAGATTTTGACGAACAGCTGTAGGCATCCTCTCACGAGGCACCAATAAATGTGGGGGTTTTGTGCATTTACTGGGACAATTATTAATTGTAGCAGTAAATCACAAAATGATTCTTTGATGGCTATTAGAAGACCAACCTTGTGGAATAACTCAGCACGCACATACAGGGTACTAATACACGAGAATACATTTATTAATATATAAAATGTGCATATAAACATAACAGATCTCATCGTGAGGGTTAGCAGAATACAAAAGGTATATATTCAATCACGAAGATTTACAAACCAAGAGAGATTCAGTATACCATTCATTTATACCATTTTGTAAATGAACTTGGATTACAACTTCTACACTAGATACTCAAAACAAGTACATCACTCATAGGAATTAAATTGATATCAACTGGAGTTGAGGTAACAATTGAATTCTTGAGCTGTAATGCAGAATGTTGAATACTCATCCAATCTGTGTGGATTCAGATCTCACACTGACACCAAGAAGCAGTGGCAGGCTGTTGCTGTCCAATCGGCGCTCTCTGGCTCGGTGCCAAGCAGTAATGGTTCGACATGAGAGAAGTAGAAGGATTTCTGCTGCGACGCGCTGCTGATGCTCTAGCAGTGGGCTCTCTGAAGACCAGCTAGTTAGTGTTGGCTGAAACTAGCAGAGTTTGTGCACAGGAGAAAAGTGACTGCAGGTCCAAGCTGTCCACAGATTCAGCTGTCCACAGTTCCGACGTAGTTCACTTGTTGATCAGGTGAGCATTTTCGGTGGGTTCACAAGCCTTGCTGCTGGGCTAACCTCGAGTGGATTCTTTAGTTATGCGCTGGTGACCTCTGTTCTTGACTCTTAGAACAAAGGAAAGTCCTGGCATTCGGACACACTGGCCGTTACGTGGTTGTCCGAGCTGAGTCTGAGAATGTCCAGGAGGAGCACCGGAGGAGCCCTGTGCTGCCTGTTTTACCTGGAGGAACTACGGTCGTTCATTGGTTGAAAGTTTCCTGGGCATCTGACACACACGTGGGGTTACCCTGCCCTACCAGTCCCTGATTGGCTGATGATAAGTAACAATGCACTCTGACCTTAGAGTTGTAAACAACTTGGGATGTCACTCTCTTGCAATCTACCAGACAGTAAGGCGCCAAAGATTACCATTTATTAGGATTGCTGGAGAATCTCAGCGTTGGGAGTTGTTCCTTTTTAGGACACTCTACCACCTAGAAAAACAACTTAAACGTGAACCAAATAGAATGGCCTCTCTGTATCCAGCACCACTGAGATGAAGGAGAGAGGGACTGGCAAGGGAGCAGCAAACTTAATTCCTGTATTTTTAATAAGCCTTGCCGCTATACAGCTAATGTTGCTTGAAGAATTTAAAATCTGTCTGTACTGTAGCTTTATTTAATTGAACAGAAAGTCACCTTGATCTTACAAGCAGCTCTGTTAAGCAGAGTTTGTGTTAACACGTGGTGATTCATGCCTTTTTGAATCAGTTTTAATCAACTTTGTCTGTCAGAGCAAAAAAAATGACCGCAGGCACTTTCTCCCCCCCTGGTGTGAGGCGATAATGCGGAATACATGTTTTTAATTTTACTGGGAGTGTTTATATTGAGTGAGCCCTGGGGTGTACCATGAGACTAACACTGTGAGATTACTCTTTAAGTTAAGAAAAGGAGGGAAGGAGGGTTATTTTTACAATTGGCACTCCAAGAATCTGATTTAATTCCCATCATTTAGCTGAAACTGATAAAGAAATAATGCAGTAGTTATACAGAAGCAGCCATTCAAAACGAGCGGGGTACTCTGCGGTACAACATGGTGGGAGTGTCACATCTAATGAGTCATAACGCTTCATTTCACGTCATATTGCGCTTTACCGTATGCAAATTAGATTATGTTAAGAGTATCCAGAATCACCTTGTAAAACCACCAGGTGGAGCTTATAAAGCTTAACCTCTCATGTACAGCATTTGAGCTGTCACCAGAAAACACCCGGTTTCGAATCCCGATCACTGCTGAGGGACAATTTATTCAATTAAGAATTTAAGTTGTATACTCTTTAGACTTTTATATTTAGACTGTGTATTACAGCATGCTAATCATTAAACATTAAAACGTTGGTATCTTTTATAAAAGCAAGATTGCTCAGTTGGACAAAAGTACACAACCTACCACCTTTATCAGAAATATTTTTATTGTGCAGAAATATTTTATGCATCAATGTATTTACCGAAGATATTACTAATAGTATTAATAATGAATTACCTTGGACAAGCTGAAAACTCAAATATTACTCTGGTCCACTGAATTTCCGATTCACCATGCCTTTCACATGCTCTATATTAACTATATTAATTTAGGAACATACACATATTATGTAAACTGTACATGGCTGGTATTAGTAGTTTAAAGAAAAATACACACCAGTATTCCATTTCTACCTAAACATTTTAAGCATCAAAGTATTACATGTGGTTATTTCAGAAATGTTTTTACCTGCCCCTTCTGACCATAATCCTGTATGTTTATATACTTTGTGAAAATTGACGTCACCGCATTTCCCTTTGAATAGCTAGTCAAACCTATTTAAAACCAGAGGTTTTTAAAAAAAAAGAGAATTAGCTAACTGATTTTTCCCCCTACATTCTCAGAGTAGACTAGGCATACCTTCCAATTATAAGACAGAAATACTCCCCCCCCTTAATTTTATCCCTAAATTAATATCGTTATTAATTTCTTTAGATAAGCAATTCCATATTATATTCCCCATTTAGCAGATTCTAAAAAGTATGAGTATTTTTACTGCGATAACAAGCGCAAGAATGCATAAAAAAGGTTAAAACATGGAATACAGAGGGAGTTTCAGAAATTAAACAGAGATCTGGAACACCCCATCTCAAAAATACACATTTAATAAATTGAAGTTTGTGAAAACAGTGACAAATCACCCCGAACAAAACACAATTTTAAAACACAAGCAATTTGAAATTATTAGTTGTTATTAATAAATCACTTAACTTTGAACGTGTTGTGATATTTAGAAATACCAACAAATTCAATATAGTGTCAATAATATTTACTATTTTAGTTTTTCAAAGAAATGTTTATTTGTTAAAAGAAAACATATGGCGAGAGCTGAGCTCGAACCCCCGCCCTCCAGCATGCAAGGTACACACCTAAGCCATTACACCTAGGCGGCGCTTAACAACTTAAGCTGTAGCTGAAAAGGGCAGGCAAAAAGTTTCCAAGTAATCGCTTGTAAATGAGTCAAATTGATGCAGATGTTTACAAAGAAAGTGGACTACAGTGATAATTTGAGCTATATGAATATAATTATACCATTATTAATTTCTTTAGATACACGATTCCATATTATATTCCCTATTAATCAAATTCTAAAAAGTATGTGTTTCTTTTATTGCAGTAATGAGCGCAATTATTCATAGAAAAAGTTAAAACAATAACTTTTTCTGAAATATATAAACTTAATATAGTCAGAAGGAGCACTTAAAAACGTTTCCAAAATAACCACAGTATATAACCGAATCAAAGACTTTGATGCTTAAAATGTTTAGGAAGAAAGTGGAATACTGGTGTGTATTTTTATTTAAACTACCAATACCGGCCATATACAGTTTATATAATATGTTTATATTCCCAAATTAACATCATTTATGACCTTAAGACATGTTATGCTCCTCTTCTTTTTATGCTCAGCTACTAAAATTTCCCTTCAGTTGTAAAATGACATATTCATATTCAATATTAAACAGATTTAAACATGCACAGTAAAGAGATTAAATGAAGCAATCGTTTCACTAACAACCAATGTACCACGAGTGCCGCCTGTCGGTCCTTTTGGCCAGCCAATCACGTACTGCTGTATAACGCACTAAACTGCAGATAATTTCATGTGGCACGGGGTTTTACTATGCATTTTGAATGGCTGCATCTGTACATACAAAATACATCTAAAAATCTATCTTAGCTAAAATTCTTTATTTCTCATTGTTACCATGCAACTGATTCTGTACATCTATACATTACTGTACAGTTATAAATTGGTAGCAATGTCAATGACTACAGTATTATAGAAGTGAATAGCTCAATTATTTGATATGAGGACATTGGGGCAGCGGAACAACCACAATTCTAAAGGTTTTACAACATACAAAATTCAAGTTAAAAGGAAAATAATGTAGCAGTTTGTTTTCATTTTATTATATTACCTTCCTGCTAAACAGGGCCTATTTTTTAAAATGGTAATAAACATTAACATTTAATTAAAATTAAATTATTATGCTTTCTAATACAAATCTGCTCTGAAAAGTGTCAACAAAAAGTGTGATGATGCAGAAATGTATTTTAAGGTAAAGAACCAAGAGAATGGCAACCTTTCAGCAAAAAGTATGCCATGTTAGGAACAGTATATAATTTTACAATGAATCAAATGTAGGCTTTTACTTTTAATTTAATACCTCGGAGAAGTCCCCATGTGTGCTCTAATTTAATGTTCAAGCTCAAATTTAAGTATTGTCAAATGAAGTCTAATGAAAAATGGGGTTGCGCCTGTACTGTCTTCCATCATGTGGGTCAAGAACATGGGGTGGAGTTGAGATCTGCAGCCAATTAACTAGCCAAGCAATTGAAAATACAATTTTATTGACTGATGGCTTTGACAATTCTGCCAACACCAAAGATTTGTGAATAAACATATATTAGGCTGAGGGTTTACTATACAGATGCAGCCATTCAAAACAAGCGGGTTATGCTGTGGTAAAACACGGTGGGCGTGTTGCAGTATAACACGGGTTACGGTATAACACCGCATAATACCGCAAGTAAGATAATAGTATCTAATAAAGCTCAACGTCTCATGTACAGCGTTTGAGCTGTCGCCATCAAAGTCTTTACCGAAGATATTACTAATAGTATTAATAATGAATGACCTTGGACAAGCTGTAAACTCAAAGTATTACCCTGGTCCACATTCTTTGTAACCATCTTTGTAAAAGAAAATACTTTATTTTTTCATTGACAAAAAGTAACACCACAGCATTTCGTTGATCTGATCATGCATTTGTTTCCAATCATACAAAGTAATTCTTGAGAATCTCCTATTCACCATGCCTTTCACATGCTCATAAAATATATTAATTTAGGAACATAAAGATATTACTGTATGTAACTGTACTGTATATGGCTGGTCTTGGTATTTTAAAGAAAAAATACAGACCAGTATTCCATTTCTCCCTAAACATTTTAAGCATTAATTTATTTCGGAAATGATTTTATGTGCTCCTTGCTCCTTCTGACCATAATACTGTACGTTTATACAGTATACAGTGAGAAAAGTGATAGTTTTAAGCTTTTCTGCGAATATGCCCGATACCAGAGTAAACAAGCATATTTTTAGAATTTGATTAATAGGGAATATAATATAGAATCGGGTATCTAAAGAAATTAATAACGATATAATTATATTAATGTACTGTAACACAAACAGTAGTCTATTGATATGTGTACAGCTGTTTCACCACTTGTCATGTGACTGTGTTAGTGGCGTGATGGTTTAAGTGCCTGACTTATAAGAGAGAGGTTGGCTGTTCACATCCAGCTGTCGCCAAGAGTTTTCTTTAATATTTCTAAATATCACAACATGTTTGAATCTAAGTATTTTTTTAATAACAACGAATAGTCACCATCTTTCCCTCTGAATCGCTCCAGTAGCAGGAACCTCTATCATGTGGATCCCTTTAGATCTCCCTTCAGATTTGAAAAGGTTATTAATAATATCTTCAGTGTTGCATCTACCCAGTTTAGCTGATCTTTTGCTGCCTACGCATGCTTATAGAGCTCCCTAGGTAAGTTATCATACTTGACTGAGAAAGCTTTAGAGAACTTAACATTTTTATTATCAACAAATTGTAAATATGACGTTTACACTAGTGTTATTAATTTTTCACTTGAGTGCATGGAGGGGTGTCAGCTGTCAATGAGAGCAGACCCCCTCTCTTAGGCTGGGCAAAAGATTTTTTTAATTTAAAAAAAAAGAAATAAAAAAATAGATATAATGATATAAACAATACATTTACTGCAATACAATACTGCAACGTTTTGGCTGTGAATCTTGTGTGAGGGTCTTCAGCTCAAAATGAAACTCTTGGAGTTTGTAATGTAGGGCGCTCTGGACGGGTTAAACTTTAATGCAGGAAAAATGTATTTCCCAGAAGCTACAGTATACTGTTTCTTATGGAAGCCCGTTTCCGCCAGGGAGTGAAAAAAAACACAAACACACTTTTTCATTGACAAAAAGGAACGCCACACTCTCTTGTTTAAAGCACCACGTTTCTTCCCGTTAAAAGGAGACACTTTAGACTTTTACTCTTTAGTTCACAGAGAAATTTCACCAGAGCCTCTTCTCTTCTTGTGTCTAATTTTTAGTTTAGCAGGATTCAAGCAGGAGATGAAAGGCAGTGACCTCAATCAAGCCCAAATCATAGTTGAACCCGTTCAGAGCCTACATTACATTTTAGCATTTCATTTTGAGCAGAAGACCCTCACAACTGAAGAAGACTTCACACCCGAAACGTTGCGTTTTCTCTCTTCTCTTTTAAGCATGTGTATGATGCTTTAATACAGTATAAAATAATTAAAAGTCTAAACAGTATCAAATTGAATCCTTATCTCTATTAATATAACTATCAAGTGGTATTAAATAAATACAGCTTTTTAGTATAGATTACACTTTTCTAAAATGTATTTAAAAAATAAAAACGATTACAATCTTATCTTTTCACGTTTGATCCCAAGATCCCAAGAAAAATAAATCTAAACGGGGAGAAAGCTATGCTGAAAGTTTAATAAGATACGATTTAAATCAAAATGGGGGTAACAGGGACTTGCAGTGCATCGGCATAGATGGGAAAGCCAGAGCCGACCTCTGCACTGTCCTCGTGTTTCGAAATCTTGTGACTTTTAAAAATTACTGGGGGTTGAAAATACCTGTGAAACCGGTTTGTTTACAAACAATGTAAACACAGAGACTCAGACAGAAGCAATAGAAATTAGCAATAGCAAAATAGCAATATTATGGACACTCAATTGACATGTTTTTCAAACTTTTTTCAAGCTGGTTTTTGTTGACAGCTGGTACAGCACCCCACAGCACCCGCGCGCCAGCATTATATTTGCATGTATGGGTAGAATATGTTCATTGTCTTCCAATGAAAGACGGGTTCCTTTCGCCCAAGTCCGGAGACATAAGAAGCTTGCCACACCCGGACTGTAACACTAACGCATTAGCAAGTTAAAGCAATTCCATTGAGAAGCCGGGCGCGATAACTGTTTTCTTCCTTGATTTTCTGATCTGCAAGGCCATTTGGCCGCAGTGAATGTGAATTCGGACTGGCATTGCCAGATTGTGAAAAAATAAAACTATTTTATGAAACACATGTTTGTGATTTTAATCAAGATGGGGGTAAGGGAGTCTTCTCTATGACACTCTCCCTTATAAAATTAACGTGAAACAAAACAAAAACAAAAAATAAGATACAATCTACAGACATTCACAACATAGACATATCATAAAACATTTACATATATTGTTAAATTATTACTTTAAATATATACTTTAAGTTACTGAAACAGCCTGTTAATAAAATTGTTGTAATTTTGTTCTTGTTTGGAGGGGGGGATATTCTGACAACAATTGATTAAAAGAGGATCTGTCAAAGTGCAATGAAATACAATATTGTTGTTGTTATTGTTGTTTTTATCCTGTAAAGCACTTTGAGAAGCCACCTTTAAAGACACTATATAAAATAGTTTATTATTATTAATATTGATAATATGCTTTCTCCCAGAACTTGTTGTTGTTATTGATGTTGTTATCCTGTAAAGTGCTTTGAGAAGCGTACTGTCCAGCATATTGTATTTCATTGCACTTTGACAGATCGTCTTATAATCACTTGTTGTCAGAATATCCCCCCCTCCAAACAAGAACTGTTGTTTTGCTAACAGTAGTACTTCTCGTGTTAAGAAAGTTAGGTGTTAGCACAAACTATAAGTAATCAATAATATTAAATTAAGCAATGTAATAAATTGTACTAATAATAAAATCTATTCTACTCTGAGAATGAAGGGGGGAGGAAAAATGCTCGTGGTCTTTTCACTAACTTGTGTTAACAAAAACTACAGTATGCTTAAGAATTGTTCAACCGTTTTTTTTTTTCAGCACAGCCAGCTGACTGATCACAGATCACAGATCAGTCCCAGTGTGTGAGATCTTGCAGTCTGATCTGTGCTTGATCTTTGATCTGAGCTTTAATAGAGAGCTTATCTCTGTAAATATATTAATATCGAGTGGTATTAAATGCAACTTGTTTGTATAAAGCTGTATTTATTTAATACCACTTGACAGTTATATTAATAGAGATAAGAATTCAAGTTGATACTGATACAAGTTGCAGTATTGTATTGCAGTAAATGTTTATATCATTATATCTATTTTTTTATATCTTTTTTAAAAATTAAAAAAATCTTTTGCCCAGCCTAAGAGAGGGGGTCTGCTCTCATTGACAGCTGACACCCCTCCATACACTCAAGTGAAAAATTAATAACGCCAATGTAAATGTCGTATTTACAATTTGTTGATAAAAATGTTAAGTTCTCTAAAGCCCTCTCAGTCAAGTATGATAATTTACCTAGGGAGCTCTGTAAGCATGCGTAGGCAGCAAAAGATCAGCTGAACTCAGAAGATGCGACACTGAAGATAACCTTTTAAATCTGAAGGGAGATCTAAAGGGATCCACACAATAGAGGTTCCTGCTACTGGAGCGATTCAGAGGGAAAGACGGTGACTATTCGTTGTTATTAAAAAATGACTTAGATTTGAACATGTTGTGATATTTAGAAATATAAAAAAGTCAATTAATTGTCCATAATATTGCTATTTTAGTTTTTCAAAGAAATGTCTGTTAAAAGAAAACTCATGGTGATAGCTGGATTTGAACAGCTGACTTCTCACTTATAAGTCAGGCACTTAAACCATCATTCCACTAACACAATTGCATAACAAGTAGTGAAACAGCCGTACACATATCAATAGACTACTGTTTGTGTTACAGTACATGAATATAATTATATAATTATTGATTTCTTTAGATACGCGATTCCATATTATATTCCCTATTAATCAAATTCTAAATGTATGCTTGTTTACTCTGGTATCAAGCGTATTCGCAGAAAAGCTTAAAACTATCACTTTTCTCATTGTATACTGTATAAACATACAGTAACATGGTCAGAAGGAGCAAGGAGCACGTAAAAATGTTTCCGAAATAACCACATGTAAGACTTTGATGCTTAAAATGTTTAGGGAGAAATGGAATACTGGTGTTTATTTTTTCTTTAAAATACCAAGACAAGCAATATACAGTTTACATAATATGTTTATATTCCTAAATTAATATCGTTTATGACCTTCAGATGCTCCTATTCTTTTTATGCTCAGCTACTAAAATTTCCCTTTAGTGTTAAAATTCCATATAAATATTCAATACTAAGCAGATTAAAATGTTCACAGTACAGACATTAAATGATTAAATCTTTCCACGACCGATCAACGCACCACGAGTGCCCCTGTTGGTCATTTTGGCCAGCCAATCAAGTACCGCGGTATGGTGCATTATGATGTGCTTTGACGTAATGATTTGCCCGCGGACTGGTTTGTACCGCGCACTTTGAATGGCTGCATCTGTACATGCAAAATGGCATCCATTTAGATGTCCTTTCAGCACCTATAATCTGTGTATGTCTTAAGTGCTGCACATACTGTACAGTGTATTACATTGAGAGTTTATTGTACCACACAGTGATAGTGATTAAAACATTTATGCTATTATGCTATCAGAAAAAATAAAATACAGTAATAAAATAAGTAACTTAATTGGCAATTAAGCTTATGAAGAACTGGGTGTTTCTAAGTGTGAAGATCAGTGATGTCTCCAGATGATAAATTAAAAGTTCTTTAAAGTTGTGAGCAAGTTAAAGCAATAGTTTTGTTGGTTAGTTATTTGGTGTTAATGAATCCACAATTCACACATCAGAGAAAATGAGACTGCCAAATAGAGCAAGTTTTGCCAGTTGTACACCGTCTTCGCTGTAAATTACTTACATGCCACCTAACCCAAGCACTGAAAAAATAGGAAAGTCTTTAAACATTTGTATAAAAGACCAGATAAAGAAAAATGCCTCCAAGAATACAAATAATATGTAATAAAGATAAGAACAATAGTGCTGTATCCGGTTTCTGTTCATAGAGAAGATTTCTATTTAAATAATCTCATGTCTCAAATTGAAGAATAATTAATGTCATAGATATGATGAAGCTGCCCAATCCTGTTACTGCAGATCACCATGAGTCAAAACTGATGTAGAAATTCACAGACTCCCAAGGCTGTGACACAATGAACTCAATAACATTTGTGTGTGACGTAAGATTTCATACAGAAATAGACAAGTGTTTTCTAGTCTTTGTCATTGTAACATGTAAATGTGATTTGCTATATCTATTTCTTTTGACATTTTTTAGCCTTCACCTCTATCCCCCTCTTGTTACAAAACAAGCCTGTGCATTCTCACTTCACATATAAATCACCTCATAAGAAAACTCTACCACATCTGCTTTTTATAGAAATAGTTCACATACATAGTTTAGCTATTTTGTTTAAAATAGAACATAAACATCACAATACTGAATGTACAAAGTGAGCTCAAACATTTTTTTTTAATAAACACAATACAGTGAACCATCTAGTATAACACCCCAGCAATTATTAAACGTATTCAATGACTATTTCAAAAAAAGTAAATTTGTTTCAATAAACATACATTCATAGAATGGCTAGTTATTAGACATCTATGGTCACTTTTATTTCTGAATTAAACCCTCAAATTGAACTGTTTAATAACTAATAACTTCCTATACAAAGCAAATTATTCCCATGGTAACAACATTTACAGTTCTACAACTTTTGAAAAGAAAATGAATTCAACTGGATATGTTTCTTTTAATATTATCCCTATAACAGATTCTTGTATCTACCAACAACCGAAAAGGTGTTAGTGGGGCTAGCAGAGGGCACTCACCCTGCGGTCCATGTGGGTCCTAATGCCCCAGTATAGTGACGGGGACACTATACTGTAAACAGGCGCCGTCCTTCGGATGAGACGTAAAACCAATGTCCTGACCCTCAGTGGTTAAAAATCCCAGGGCGTTTCTCAAAAAGAGTAGGGGTGTACCCCCGGAGTCCTGGCCAAATTTCCCATTGGCCCTTACCAATCATGGCCTCATAATAATCCCCATCTATTAATTGGCTTCATTACTCTGCTCTCCTCCCCACTGATAGCTGATGTGTTTAGAGCGTTCTGGTGCACTAAGGCTGCTGTCGCACCATCCAGGTGGATGCTGCACATTGATGGTGGTGGAGGGGAGTCCCAATTACCTGTAAAGCGCTTTGAGTGGATTGTCCAGAAAAGCGCTATATAAGTGTAAGTTATTATTATTATTATTATTATTATTATTATTATTATTATTATTATTATTATTATTAACTGACATTTACAATTGTAGAGGCAAGGCTTATTACTGATACAGGAAATAAGTTTGCTGCTCCCTTGCCAATCTCTCTCCCTCATCTCAGTTGTGCTGGACACAGAGAGGCCATTCCATGTGATTCAGATTTAAGGTGTTTTTCTGTCTGATAGAGTTTCCTGATTAGGAACAACTCCCAAGGCTGAGATTCTCGAGCCACACTAATGAATAGTCATCTCTGGTGCCTTTCTGTCTGGGAGATTCCAAGGGTCTCATCCCAAGTTGTTTACAAACCTAATGTCAGAGAGCATTGTTACTCATCCTCCACCTTGATCAGCCAATCAGGAACTGGTAGGGCTGGATGGTTCTCGAATGCCCGCAAAACTTTCAACCAATGAACGACCATAGTTTCTCCAGATAAAAGAGGCAGCACAGGGCCCAGAATGAGCCCCTCCAGAACATTCTCAGATTCAGCTCGGACAATCAAGTGATGGCCAGTGTGTCCTAGTGCCAGGACTTTACTTTGTTCTAAAAGTCGAAACTGGAGGTTGCCAGCGCATAACCAAAGGAACCACCCGAGGTCAGCCCAGCAGCAAGCCTTGTGAACCGCCAGTAACCCACCGTGAATGCTCGCCTGATCAACGAGTGAACTACAGTCGGAAATGTCGACAGCTGAATCTCAGTATTCAGGGCTAGCGCTACATCGGGAACGAACCGGTCTTCTTCCCGTCTAAAGAGTGTGACTTGCTTGGACCTGCAGTCACAGCGCGCCACAGCAGGAAACTCCAGCCACAACAGGACTGCCTGGCACTGGGCCAGTGGATGCCTATTGGACACAGCAACAACCTGTTGCTGTTCCTTTGTGTTTGCAGGAGATCTGAATCCACATACAGATGCAGACATTCAAAGTTCACGGTACAAACCAGTACCACATGCAACTACGCACAAGCTACCGTGCCGTACCACGGTATATGAGTGGCTAGCCAAAATGACCGACAAGGGCACTCATGGTGCATTGGTCAGTAGTGAAAAGATTTAATCATTTAATCTCTTTACTGTGCACATTTTAATCCGCTTAGTATTGAATATTTATATGGAATTTTACAACTAAAGGGAAATTTTAGTAGATGAGCATAAAAAGAATAGGAGCATAATGCATCTGAAGGTCATAAACGATATTAATTTAGGAAAATAAACATATTATGTAAACTGTATATTGCTGGTATTGGTAGTTTAAAGAAAAAATACACATCAGTATTCCATTTCTCCCTAAACATTTTAAGCATCAAAGTCTTACATGTGGTTATTTCAGAAATGTTTTTACGTGTTCCTTCTGACCATATTACTGTATGTTAATATACTTTGTGAAAATTGATTGTTTTAACCTTTTCTGTGTTATCGTAGTAAACAAAAGCATACTTTTAGAATTTGTTTTAATAGGGAATATAATATGAAATCAAGTATCTAAAGAAATTGATAACGATATAATTATATTCAGGTACTGTAGCACAAACAGTAGTATAAAACGTTCCATTGATATATGTATGGCTGTTTCAGTGCATGTCAAATGACTGGATCAGTGAGTGGCATGATGGCTTAAGTGACTGACTTATAAGCGTGAAGTCGGGTGTTCAAATCCAGCAATCACTATGAATTTTCTTTTAACAAATAATTTTTTTTTTGAAAAACTAAAATAACAAATATTATGGCCACTACTGTATATTGACATTTTTTATATTTCTAGATATCACAACATGTTCGTACTGTATGAACACACCGGTACCGCAGGGTGTAGGGCACAAATCCATGTGAGCCGAAAACGCTACATCATTAAAACAGTAATATCTTCCGTGTCACATTAACAAGTTTAAAAGGAGGAGACACTTTTCAGTTCACAGAGAAATTTCACCAGAGACTCTTCTCTTCTTGTGTCTAATCTTTAGTTTTGCAGGATTCAAGCAGGATTTCAGATGAAAGGCAGTGTCGTCAAGCAAGCCCAAATCAAAGTTTAACCCGTTCAGGGCCTACATTACATTTTAGCATTTTATTTTGAGCTGAAGACCCTCACACCTGAAGAAGGCTTCACAGCCGAAACGTTGCGTTTTCTCTCTTCACTTTTCAGCATGGAATAAACCTATTACTTGTTCCTTTGCACACTATGCAGGCTGAAGTATTCTTGTACAGTGATAATAGACGTGGGTAATGTCATCCCCATTAAACAATGTGCTTATCGCCCAAATCCTGCTAAACTAAAAGTGTGTATTGTCTATTAAGTGTTCTGTAGCATTCCAGTTTATGTTTGTACTTGCAAGAATAGCGATTACAAACATTAAAATCATACTTGCTTTATACTGTCCAACTGAGCAATCTTGCTTTTATAAAATATACCCACTTTTTATGTTTAATGTGTATGATGCTGTAATACACTTTAAAATAATTAAAAGTCTGGCATCAGGTCCAGAAATACAATGTCTTCTGAAGTCAGTGATTAGGCATCAAGATATTCAATAACTATAATTGAGTTTCAAGATGCATTGATGGCCTCAGCACATTTCCTCAGCTTTTCTGTAGCCGAGGGGATAACTCTTACTGATCTTTAGACCATTAATGAAAAAAACACACAAACACTTTAATTCATTATTGATTTTGAATAAAACAGACTTTTAGCTTGCGAGCATCAAATGCCCTTTCCCTCAACAATCATAATGTAACTGCACCTTTGACACAATTTGATATTGGTCTTGTAGGGGGCAACGATATTGCAGGAAATCGCAAATCGCATTGTTCAAATCAAATTAAAGTTCAAATCAAATCAAAGTTTATTTATCAAATGCACAACAATACGGCGTGCAGCAGTAGTTGCTGGCAAGGAAATGTATTTTTCTGCGAACTCACAAAAATCACAAAATTCACAAAAACACAAAAATCACAAAATTGAGGTTACATTTTTTTAAATTGAATAAAACTCAATATGAGTAGAGCTGTTATGTGCCCATGGTGTATGCAATATATACATGTAGTGCAGTTATGCTGAATACAGTGAAAACTTTGTGTCCATGTAGCCATTACAGGTGATTTGCTAAAGGAGCTGCAGGTTGGCTATTTAGCAGTCTTATTGCCTGGAGGTAGTAGCTGTTCCGTAGTTTGTTGGACTTGGACCGAATGCTTTGGTACCGTTTACCGGACGGTAGGAGGGAAAACAGTTTGTGACTGGGATGACTGGGGTCCTTGAGAATGGACCTGGCCTTCTTCGGACATCTTGCTGAGTAGATATCCTGGATGCTTGGTAGCTCACAGCTGGTGATAAGCTGTGCTGACTTCACCACCCTCTGCAGTACTTTGCGATCCTGGGTGGAGCAGTTCCCATACCAGGCAGTGATGCAACCAGTCAGGATGCTCTCAATAGTGCACCTGTAGAAGTTGGCCAGGATATGTGACGGCATGCTGAACTTCTTTAGCCTGTGGAGAAAGAACAGGCACTGCCGTGCTGTCTTGACCACGATGTTGGTGTGGTGGGTCCAGGTTAAGTTCTCTGAGATGTTAACTCCCAGGAACTTAAAACTGCTGACCCTTTCCACTGCAGTCCCAATGATGTAAATAGGTGTGTGGTCTCCTCCCTGATGTTTCCTATAGTCCACAATCATCTTCTTTGTCTTACTGATGTTAAGAGAGAGAGGTTGTTATCCTGGCACCATGCTGCCAGGGTTTCAACTTCCTCCCTGTATGCAGACTCATCACCATCTGTGATCAGGCCAATTACTGTTGTATCGTCCGCAAACTTAATGATGGAGTTTACAGATCTAATTATAGAGGGAAGTGTTCAATCCCAGGTCCTGGAGCTTGATGACAAGCTTTGAGGGCACTATGGTATTGAATGCTGAGCTGTAATCAACAAACAGCATTCTCACATATGTTTTTGCGATACGCAAATTGCAGTGGGTCTAGGGTGTCAGGCAGTGACGAGGTGTTGTATGCTTGGACCAACCTCTTGAAGCACTTCATGATAACTGATGTGAGTGCAACAGGGCGGTAGTCATTTAGGCAGCTGACTCTGGGTTTTTTAGGAACAGGGACAATGGTGGTTTTCTTAAAGCAGGAAGGAACTATAGACTGAGCAAGAGAGAGATTGAAAATGTCCGAGAAGACATCTGCCAGCTGGTCTGCACATGCCTGTTGACTTGTTGAATTGAATAGAGCATTGCAGTGGCGATCATTATTCATGTTGGAAAGTCACTTGCTATACCACATGTGGCATAATCTTACACGGAATATCTTATTTAATCTGAGTTTGCTTGAGCTCATTTCGTTGCACTACAAGAAGGGAATATGGAAAAATGAACATGCAGGCAGTTCAATTATACAAAAGTAGTAATAATTTTCCGGATTAAATGATGTCTTATATGGCATCTCCTGCAATCCAAAACTTAAGCCTGTTCATAAGCCATGTTCATATGTCATATTTATGTTCTTGTGCTTTTCTATTACTTTTGACATGTTACAAAACTAAAGATTTTAATTGTCCATACACATTTGTTCATAATGGCTTGCCAGGTTATTATCAGCACACAGCAGAAGTGTATTTAAAGATTCTGATTATAACTTTAGTCTTAACTCTAATTCAGTTCACTCCTGCTATAAGCTTTGCCTTTACTGCTGTGTTTTTGATCGTTGTCCTGAAAGAAACGTTGCCTTGATTCAAAGTGCTCCCTGATAAATGGGGCGGCATGCTATTTGACCACGACTTCCACGAAGAATTCACGATCCATTATTCCTTTAAAAATAAGAAGTGGCTAAAAAGAAGTGGATTTTCTGGCTTTGGCTTGTCCACATGTGATTTGACATGTTCCTTGTAACTACACTGCTGGCAATATTGTAGCAACAGACAAAATGAAACGCTTGGAGTTTGTAATATAGGGATTTCTATATGTCTTATAATATGGGTTCATTAGTGACAAAGGCTAAACCGACCTGCCTGCCACACACACACACCTCAGGATGGTGACGTCACTGACTTTCATATGAATCTTTTCTTAGGAACATCACAAAACAAGCCTGTTAGCCTTGTTTTTGCCTAAACAAATCACGCCCGAGAAAGTGAAGTAGCATTAACTAGCAAAGGTGTTTCCCAGACGTAGGCATAGTACATAATTCAGGCTTTATAAACTCTAATAATTTGTGTAGTGTGCTCTCTGAAGGCACCAGTTCTGTAGGGTTTGGGCATTTACTGGGACAATTATTAATTGTAGCAGTAAATCACAAAATGATTCTTTTGATGGCCTTAGAATCCAACCATGCGATATAACTCAAACAACGCACACACACAGGTACTAATACACGAGGATACATTTATTAATACATAAAATGTGCATATAAACCTAACAGATCTTATCAAGAGGGTTATCAGAATACAAAAGGTATATATTCAGTCAGTTACAAAGAGTTACATATATCAAGAGGACATACGTTCAGTATATCATTCATTTAGACAGTTTCATACATGCACTTGGTTATAACTTCTACATTAGATACTCAAAACAAGTACATAACTCTTAGGAATTAAATTGATATCAACTGGTTGGGATAACAATTGAATTCTTGAGCAGTAATGCAGTGAAGTTGAATACTCATCCAATCTCTGGGGATTCAGATCTCCTGCGGGCACAAAGAAGCAGTTGCAGGCTCGGTGCCAGGCTGTGCTGTGCGGCTTGCGATGGTGCGCTGCTGATGCTCACTGACCGGCTAGTTAGTGTTGGCTTTAACTAGCAAAGTTTGCGCACAGGAGAAAAGATGACTATGGATCCCAGCAAGTCAGGAAAAGGACCGGTTCGTTCCTGATGAAGAGCTTGTTCTGAATAGTGATTCAGCTGTCCACAGTTCCGACCTGTTCACGAGGCCTGCTGCTGGTGCTAACCTCGGGTGGATCCTCTGGTTACTCTCTGGCAACCTCCGCTCTAGACTCTTAGAACAAAGGAAAGTTCTGGCACTCGGACACACTGGCCGTTCCGTGGTTGTCCGGGCTGAGTCTCAGGATGGTCAGGAGGCGCGCTGCGAGAATGGGCCGTTCTGCCCTGGAATTCTCCTTTGAATTCCCTTTAGAATTGTCCACAGAATTCTCAGAATTCTCTCAGGCCCTCTGTGTTGCCTGTTTTTACCTGGAGCAACTTCAGCTCGTTTATTGGCTGAAAGTTCCATGGGCATCAGAGTCCCGCGTGGGTTACTCGGCCCTACCAGTCCCTGATTGGTTGATCAAGGTGAGATATGAGTCACTTACTCCTGACACTTAGGAATGCAGTCCAGATGTCCATCTGGCACTCCCTAGACAGATAGGCGCCAATGGATGACCATTGATCATGATAGCCAGGCTTAGCTAAGTGCATCCCCATTTGGGAGCTGTCCCTTATCAAAAGAAAACATCTTTAAATCAGCCTGCATGAATAGCTTCTCTGTGGTGCAGAGATGGGGCCCCATTTGGGAAACCTCGGAACACTTAATTCTTTCTTATTAATAAGCCTCGCCGCTACATTAGTAACCCTAATTAATCGAATCCCAGGTGTGAGTTCATAAAGCCTGAATTACACACTATGCCTACGTCTGCGAAACACCTGATTATCTACTCTAAAGATTTCAGTGCTTTGTGTATATTCTAATTGCAGTGGGGGCAGGGTGTGTGGGGATATTTTGAATTAACAAAATATATTTACAAATCCTTTCGCCAGGCAGTCTACCTGAATGCCCAACTTTCTGAGAAGCCCTCAAGGAAACCATGTTAGCTGATATTATAACTGACAATAAATATTATCGACACTATATTGTCATTACAAACATGTATGCCATATGGCGTACACGTTACTGAAGCTAAAAGTTTAGCCTTTGTCACCAACGTAACCACTAAATAAAGACAGAAATATAGAAATCCCTACGTTACAAACTGTATATGGCTGGTATTGGTATTTGGTAAAGAAAAAATACACACCAGTATTCCACTTTCTCCCTAAACATTTTAAGCATCAAAGTCTTACATGTGGTTATTTTGGAAACGTTTTTTTTACGTGCTCCTTCTGACCATATTAAGTTTCTATTAAGTTTAAGTGCCTGCGGGCACTTTTCCTGTCCGTGGGGGGAAGGGTGGACTGTCTTTCATTAGAAGGTTAACCTATTCTGCTCTGAGAATGTAGAGGGAGTGGAAAGTGCACGCGGTCATTTAATTAGTATTAAAATTCACACTGATTCCCTTGGGAAGATAGGGACATAAGAATATTCGTGCGTGGTAAAAAAATGGCTTAAAAACAACAAAGTGAAGGCTATGAAAAATTCACAATGTATTTTTTACACAAAGTAAGTGTTCTCACAACTCTAGGAGGTTTCATGAAAATGCTACAGGCATGCCAAATGTTTTTGAACTTCAAGCTAACTTTACCCCAGTTTGCATTGTCAGATTGTGAATCAAAAAAGACATTTAATTAAACACGCGTTTGCAATTTTAATCAAATTGGGGTTAGACCATTAGACATGCAATACACTTACTCATGATCATCTTAGAATCTTAAGGTTTTATTTACTTTTTTAATTATACTGTTTAAACACTTAAATTTTGTAAACGCAACACACTTTCCGTACAGATACAGTACAATCACATTCTCCTGTCTTCCTATGGTGTAAAAAAAATTGAACTTATTTGAATATTGTTTAATTTATTTTATTTTTTATATTTAACTCTGAACGCTATTTTGAATTTTATTTTTGTACAAAAAAAAGAAGAAAAGTAAAATTTACTTAAAATTACTTACATGCCAGTAACCCCAGTATTGACTAAATAGAAAAGAGTTGGAACATTTGGACGAAAGACCAGACACAGAATAACTGCCTCTTAGTATGTGTATAATATGCAATGAAGATAAGATAATTAAAAAGCAAGTTGTAAAGTTTCATGTCAACAAAGGGTGGTTTGATAGCTTTAAAAAGCATCACAATCTACGTAACATGAAGTTAGCTAAGGCAGCAGCTTACAAGTTTCCTGTCAAACTGAAATTGAAGCTGATTTATGAAACTGGCTATTTGGCTGATCAGGTCTTAAACACTGATGAAACTATACTCCTTTGGAAGCATATGCCTGATCTCAATTAGGCAATCGGAACAAAGTCTCAAATTTTGACAAAGACTGAATGACTTGGTATGATCTTGTAAAGAGGTCAAAATGACCAAAATGCCTTTTTATTTACAAATGTCAAAGTGCAGAAAGTATGCCATCTGTAAGTAGTGATAAAAGTCATATAACCCAGCACTCTGAGAAAACCCACGTGAACTTGAGGTGAACATACTAATGTCACCCAACTAGCACCCCAGGTCCGGAATTAAACCCAGGGCCCAGTGCTAGGAGGAAGCAATGCTAACCACTGAGCCACCATGTCACCCTCATTATGCTACCATTTTTGACATTTTTTTAATACAATGTTCATAGTGTGTTTTTTTAAGATATCCTGCATTTCACTTCAGTCAGGTGTTTTTGTGTTAATTTACGTGAAAAAAGGGGCTTTCATAGTTTCATAAGTTCATTCACAAGTTTTTCACTGGCTTCCAGGAATGTCACACTTGCAGTTGGCAAGAGTTCACAAAATTAGCATTAGACAGATTCATTCTGAACCAGACACCAGGCACCCTAAATTCAAATCATAGAACAAGCAGACTTAAAACTTGAAACCACACCCACCTTGTTGAGCTTTCTTAAGGCGAACTCATCAGAGTTTATCGTGCATTTGCCCACTTATTGTTGCCAAACCATAGGATTTACCTGGAGAAAAAAAATACACAGATGTCAAGATCTAAGATCTAAAAATCGAAGAATTTTAAAATAATATAATGGGCTTTTAGGAGTAATTATTTAATAAGTGTACTAAGTATATACTGAGAATTTGAATTAACATGTTTCAATGCCCAACAACAACAACAACAAATATGTTTTAATAAATTTAACATTTCTGAACTATAAAATGCATATACACTATTAAGGAGCTTACATACTCGTGGTCAAAAAATGATATTATACTGTATATATGTATTCCCGTATTGTATGGTTTGGTGTATTGATATCGATGGAGTTACATTCTATTGCCCTGTCTGAAATAATTTCGCCTTTAGTTTTCCACTTCTTAAACTAGAAGAAATCTTTGTTCAATAAAACCTGAAAATATTTCTGCAATGCAAACTAAAGAGGACTTATTAAACTAAACGATCAGTGAATAACTTTTCAGTTGTAGAGTGTCTATATTTTAAAGTGTAAACATCGAATTCTCACAGCTCTGACACAGTCATGATGATTATGATTAAGTTATGATTAATCTGAACTGGCATTTCCTCAATAATAAAAGTAGTTAAAGAGCAACGCTTTACTGTTACAAGTCCTAAGTCCAGTATTAAGGAAAAGCCTTTGTTCTTTGTACTTTGTAGCAAGCTATATATATATAAAAGTATAACATCGTATCTGTACATTTACATTTCAATGTTTTGCATTATTTCAAAGCAGAGGTATCGTTTGAATTATCGATGTATGTCATCAAAAACATAATATAGAATGTAATTTAGTATATATTTTTCTTTTTGTATCCTCATTAACAATTCTGTAACATATTACATTACAAAGTAAAGAGTAACAGACCGCTCCAACTTATTTTTTTATTTTATGCATGGATTCCTTAATACTTATGATACAGTATCTGGACATCCTTGCAGCGCGCGATAAAGTAAACAAAACACTCACCAAGAGATATATATATATAAATATATATATTAAAGGGGATGTGAAGTTTCTCATGAGAACATAAAAAGCTTACAAATGATAAAGACGCCATCCAAAATATAAAATAAAGTTTATATTATTATTAGCATCCAGCTGTTGTTATGCTACCAACTTCAACAACATTGGTAGGTTACATGCCACCTGTTAAAATTTTTAAAATTAATTTCCACTTAGGTTTCACTTGTGTCCCTTGTTTGTTGTTAACTGTTCTGAAGAAATACACTGGATGTTATATGATTATCATTCAAAAAATTCTAATAACCTCGCCCTTGTTTGATTCTTCTCAGTAATGTCCCACTGTCTCTTTCCAGTAACAATAACATTTAAATTTTACATTTGGTAAATAGTCTGTCTTGGTTCCACGGGCTAATTGGGCTATGCAAACTGGCATAGGCTTTCACAGGAGGAGTGTGATTCCTTTAAAGTTGGAATACACCTTCTGGTCACTTTGTTTAAGAATGGGAGTCCATTTTTACCACCTGCACTGTATGTTAATCCATAGGCACTGTCCATGCCTTTGTTTAATCACCACAGTGACCTCAGCCACAGAAATGGACCCAATCCCATCACAGGCTTCCAGCACTGCCCTTCTAATATTGTAGCATGTCCACCAGATTCAGGAAAACCTTAATGTGCTCCTTTATCCTCAAAATATATCCCCAGTCAAGGTAAACTTTTCCTCACCCTTGCTGAGAATAGCAGGAATAACATTCCCCCTTCCCTTCCAACTATCGTCAAATAGTTTGCCACAACATCTTCGTGGCTGTCCAACATTCAATATCTGTCATGATTTGAATCCCTCCTCTTAAGGGTGCTCTGGCCCTTTTATATTTTAGTTGATTATGTGCACTTGCTCCCTGTGTCCCTCCTTATTTAAGCCTGGTGCTCTTGCTATTCCTGGCTCTGCATTGGAAGACTGACCTCCGGAGGCCCGCCTACCATCAAGTCACCCTATGTCCGCGACTTGAAGGCATAGGCTTCCTAACGGCATCCTGACCAAGCTGAGTCCAGGGCTCAGAGCGCCTAGCCTCGTCACTCCTTGTTTAATCTCCTTATTCCATGTCCCTGTCCCTGTGTTGTAACCATCTTGTCTCTTGCCACACACCCCCTGAGCACCAAATCACCATAGTCACACACCCCTGTCTGTCAACCCATCCTGATCCTCTTTGTCTCCTCCCCTAATGTCCTTCTCCACTTACTTCCGGATTATACCATTTGCATATGGTCCTGAACTACGCTTCACGGGAGCCTGCTGAAACAAACAATACAAAATACACTCCCACATGACTTGCTGCTTGCATTTTGGCTATATATGGTCATTCTAGAAAGCTGACCAGTACATATATTTTCTTTACTGCCAGGTTGCATGACAAGCAGCCCCTTCTGCTGAATAGACCATTTGTTCCAGGAGTGTCACTCGGTCATTTCCCTGAGAACTATGCCAGCTATGCATAAAGACACCATGTGGCTATGTTATCTTTTGAGACCAGACATCCTGAGACGGATTTAGTAAAATATAAATAAAAAGAAACATAGTCAACAAGATATAATACAAAATTTTAGTTAAAACGTTTAGTTAATTCCCTCAGTAGTGCAATGTGTTCCTAAAAGTCCCTGAACACCAGGAGGTACATGTAAGATAAGAAAAGTCTTTAAAAAACTCATTTTACCCAAATAAGGTGAAAAGCTTGAAGTGGAAAAATAAGAGCTAAGAGACAGAATGAAAAGACAGTCCATATTGTCATGACCGCCAGCCAACAGAGACCAACTCTTTAGCGATCTAATCAGCACCAGCTGAGTACGTCCCCCATACCTCGTTTATTCTGGATTCTGGACTCCCCTTCTGCCTTTTCGACTTTGGACCTCGCCTCTGGTCTCGGACTGTTTGCCTCCTGTGTTCTCTCCGGATTACGACTTACCTTACCCCTTTTGACCACGACCTTGCCTCTTGCTTCGGATTGTTTGCTTTTATCGCTCTTCCTGGTTACTGATACACCCTTTTCCTTTGGACCACAAACACGCCTATCATATTGGATTGTTCGCCTGCCTTGTCAACTACTCACTCCTGCATCTGCACAGGATCCTCGTATCTATCCACCAGGGATTCCTAACAGTTCTCAGCATCTTTCTGTCACGCCCCAGACTCTCCCTGGCAAACGCCCTTGTATTCCCACTGTTTCACAATTACATTCCTAATTGAACCCATCACATTCCCACATGCACCAGATTCCTCAAATTTCCTTCAGTATTTAAAGTTCCCTCACACACCAACCCATGCTCACTATTGAGAGCTCACTATTGTTTCTAAGCCTTTTGATTGATCCCCTGGTACCAAATCTTTGCTCCTGCTTTTTGACCTCACCTTTTACATTTTGTCTTTGGATTGTCTTTTGGATTTCCCTGGTTACCGGACTCATTGCCTCCCTAATTGTCCAAGCGTCTTTTGGATTGTGCCTGTTCTATTGTGCATTTTGCGGGATTCAAGGTTCCGCATAAGGCTCCTCCTTTTCTACCAATTGGTTTCCTGACACTTTCTTACAGGACATACACCTGAATGATGAAAGTGACAAGCAGACTTTCTTGAAAGAGTGGGCAAATGGCCACAGACATCAACCAGAAAGGACAGAAGTTGTGAACAATAAATGTTTAAGCTCTACAGAGCCTTCTGGAAGGAAAACAATATCTTTGGACCTGCCAAACTGCTGTACAATGAACAGTCAGGTGATATTATGAGGTTTCAACTTTAACCAGGAGTAAGGCTGTGATTAAAGACTCAGAGACTCACAACAAGAGAGATCTTCTACACTAGTTAACCACAAACCCACACTGCCTCTGGATCTTGTGCTCAGTGGAAGAGACTCAGTAACATGTTTTCTTGTGATGTGCTTTTGCCGAAGCAGTGTGGGGAAGACTGGGCTGTGTAGACAAGCTTCTGGGAGTGATCAGTGCTGACCTACCAGAACATAATGATGGCACTATTGGAGTGGACTATTGGTATCTGCTCTGGCTACTAGTGTCTATTACAAAAAATGGACTATGGCAGAGTCATGGCATCTTGAGGACTGGGCACTGTTTTATCACCATGCTATGACAAGGTCCAGGGGAGGGAAAGATGCAAGCTGTTCTAGGAGGAAGTGGTCACAGCAGTAGAGGAAGTGAGAGGAAGTACAAGCCAGCAGGATGGTGAGAATCTGGCAGCAGCCTGAGCCTGAAGCAAGAAATAGACCACAAGGTGTCATGGGCTGAGCTTTGGTGAGTAGCGCCTCACTGCACCAAGTATATGATCCAGGCAGTCTATGAGTGCTGCCAAGCATATCCAACTTGTCTTGCTGGGGCAAGGTTGACTCTCAATCATGCCCATTGTGCCCAAAGAGGAACAATGGGGCACATCCTCAGCTGCAGTAAAAGAGCATTAGCAAGGCCACTGTTGCTGGCTCACAGCCAGGTGCTTAAGGCTATGGCATATACCATCTGTTCTGACATAGCCAACAGCAAGCACGTACACACAGCAATGTAGACCAAAGCTTTTGTCAAGGTAGGAGAGAGGGCAGAACCAGCATTCAGACCTCCTGGTTATTGCACAAGACTCACATGATGGTTGACGTAGGAAGGCAGTTCATGTTTCCAGTTACTATAACAGAGACATCCCTAAGGACCTTGTCCTGTTGGATGTAAAATCCAAACAAATAATCTTGCTTGAGCTTACAGTCCCATGGGAAGAGCACATGGGAGAGACCAATGAGAGGAAGAGAGCCACCTAACCTGGTGCAATAGTGCCGTTCAAGCAGTGCTGGAGTGTAAGGTGTATGCCCGTTGAAGTAGGTTGCAGGGGCTTTTAACAGAAATCCTTGAATAGTGTTTACAGCTTGTTGCACATCTTGGGTGGTGAGTGGAAGAAGGCCATCAAATCTCCCACTGAGGCTGCAGATAAAGCATCAAGAGGGCTGTGGATCAGAAGTGATCATTATATAACATTACAGTTGTAGCACTAGGGAGTTTGGTTAGCATTAGTGTTAGTATTAATTATGTTCAGCATCCTTGGAATGAATTCATTAACTCCCATGTAACCTGTTTATAAGGTGATATCATGGACATAAGTTGTATTTTTACCAGGTTTCAAGCTTACATCAGTAAGGTTTTAACCTTAAATCATTCTTTAACTGTATTCTTACTTAGCTGTGTAGTACTTTAACATCAATTGCTGTAGAAATTGCTCCTAGTTGTCTCACTAAGAGACAAAGCTTCCCTTTAAGGTTTCATCCTTTCTCACTCACCTGAGCAGACATGGTCAGACTTCTCACAGCCAGATGCCTGTTTTTTACTCAGATATCCCTGTTCATTCCAATGCTCAGTCTGTTCAATGCCCTCCAGTATTGCACTGGGAGCTCCCCCTTCCAGAGTTTAGATAGTACCTCAGTGTCTCACCATGTGAGCCACTATCTCACTTACACACCTGCCAGTGAATAACTTGTTCACTTGGAATCTCGTCTGGAAACTAGGTGCCTTACTATACTATTTTAATGAGGGTCTAGCTCTCTGAGAGCTCATCATCAGAGTTCCCCCATGAGCTCTGATACTTGCTGACATACAGATGGAACCATTCAGTACATGCAGTAGAACCCATTGATACATCAAAGTGGCTGTGTCATATTAGAAGGTGGCACTGCATTAGGTGTAAGTGCAAACATTAGCTTCCTACAACACAAATTTAGTACTTTTTTAAAAACCTCTTAATATGTTATATTAATAAGAAATCATAGAACTAAAAGATTTTTTTTGTAATAGAAAAACGTTTCTGAACATCATTACAGATTGATTTATGAATATAAATGCAATATATTTATTTAGCTTGTGGTACAGTTATACCTATTTCTTCATATACATCTGCATCCAATTCCTTAACACAGTCACAGTTGGTTATTTTGCAAATGTTTTGATGTGTTTATTTTAACTAGTTTAACACAAAACAAACAAGTCATTTAAACTGAGTGATGATTTGGTTCAGTGGTAGCATTGCTGCTTGTGAGCTAGAAGGTCCCAGGTTTGCTTCCCAGACAATACTACTTAGTTCACTCCTGCTCTTTCAACACATTGGATCACAGGACAGAGAAGGGATAGTACTATCATAAATAATCACTTTTGAAAAACGCAGATAAGATTTTTTCCTTAACATTCCCTAATATTTGCCTACACAACTTATTCTCTACTTCTCCAAATCCATAATATGCTTGCTTTCCCCTCAGAACTGTAGTGATTCATAGCTGTTCAGGGACGCCAAATATGTAATCATAGTGGCTCTCTGAAGGCACCAGTTCTGTAGGGTTTGGGCATTTACTGAGACAATTATTAATTGTAGCAGTAAATCACAAAGTTGATTCTTTTGATGGCTTTAGAGTCCAACCATGCGACATAACTCAAACAACGCACACACACAGGTACTAATACACGAGGATACATTTATTAATACATAGAATATGCCTTAAACTAACAGATCTTATCGAGAGGGTTATCAGAATACAAAAGATATATATTCAATCAGTTACGAAGTGTTACACATATCAAGAGGACATACGTTCAGTATATCATTCATTTAGACCGTTTCGTAAAGTGAACTTGGTTACAACTTCTACATTAGATACTCAAAACAAGTACATAACTCTTAGGAATTAAATTGATATCAACTGGTTGGGATAACAATTGAATTCTCGAGCTGTAATGCATTGAAGTTAAATACTCATCCAATTTCTGGGGATTCAGATCTCCTGCGGGCACAAAGAAACAGTTGCAGGCTGTTGCTGTCCAATCCGCCCTCTCTGGCTCGGTGCCAGGCTGTGCTGTGCGGCTTGCGACGGTGCGCTGCTGATGTTCACTGACCGGCTAGTTAGTGTTGGCTTTAACTAGCAAAGTTTGCGCACAGGAGAAAAGATGACTGTGGGTCCCAGCAAGTCAGGAAGAGGACCGGTTCGTTCCTGATGAAGAGCTAGTTCTGAATAGTGATTCAGCTGTCCACAGTTCCGACCTGTTCACGGGGCCTGCTGCTGGTTACCCTCTGGCAACCTCCACTCTAGACTCTTAGAACAAAGGAAAGTTCTGGCACTCGGACACACTGGCCGTTCCATGGTTGTCCGGGCTGAGTCTCAGGATGGTCAGGAGGCGCGCTGCGAGAATGTCCTGCCCTTGGGAGCCTTCTGCTCCTGGGCCGTCCTGCCCTGGAATTCTCCTTTGAATTCTCCTCAGAATCTCACTGAATCTCTCTGAATCTTGTTGAATCTCTGTGTTGCCTGTTTTTACCTGGAGGAACTTCAGCTCATTGATTGGCTGAAAGTTCCATGGGCATCAGAGTCCCACGTGGGTTACTCGGCCCTACCAGTCCCTGATTGGTTGATCAAGGTGAGATATGAGTCACTTACTCCTGACACTTAGTAATGCAGTCCAGATGTCCAACTGGCACTCCCTAGACAGATAGGCGCCAATGGATGACCATTGATCATGATAGCCAGGCTTAGCTAAGTGCATCCCCCTTTGGGAGCTGTCCTAGGACCTTAAATCACCCTGGGAATAGTCTCTCTGTGGTTGCACCACAGAGATGAACAGAGAAATGGGGCCTCATTTGGGAAGCTCAGAAACACTTAATTCTGCCTTATTAATAAGCCTCGCCGCTACAGAACCAACAAGGATAGGATACCTGAAATTTCACTAATGCATACTAAAGGCTCTACATGCATTAGCTGTATACAGTAGCTACTAATAAAGACATTAAACGTCATAATTAATACATGACATTTATATCAATAAACATGTATTAATAAATGTAATTACTAATAACTGATGTGAGCGGAAAGCAATTTTAGTTAAGTATAACAATATTTTATAAGTGACAGATGCATAAATTCTACATGTAGTAATGATGTTATTTCGCTATAATCAGGAACATTCTAATGTGATCCAGTGTTCAGCTTCGTATGCTACTAAGTTGCTTAAACCATGTGAAGAAGTGATTTAAGTTACTCTCTTACTTAGTAACCTCCAGAGGACAGCAGCTGTAACTTTGGGTTTGTTGTAATTGAAAACAGGTTTTGTAGGGTGCTGCAGGATCATTTCAGCTGTTTTCAGTTTGTTGCAATTGACCCTAAGTGACCTAAGTGACTTTCAACAGGTGGCACTCACCCCCCTATTGGGTAAGTGCATGGCTAAGTGCATAAAGATGGTTATTTTTAAACAATGAAAACTGCTGCTAGGATTTGGCAATCAAATTAATGCAGTGATCAAGGGATGATGTCACACACTGAAATGGGGTGGTGAGGCAATTTAATGGACCTGTGCGACAGATGAAATGTGAAAATATACAGTATATGAGTTGTGATGTTATGAAACAATCACTTATCTAAAATGTTTGCTTTTATCTCCCCCTTATTCCCTCCTTTGTTTAACTTAAAGAATTCTGTAAAGTAATATTCACACATATTCAAACAATTAC